>NC_066536.1:15134162-15144162 GCF_024679095.1 Eriocheir sinensis
GACTCGAAAAAGTGGATAACCAGCAAGTTTTTGATGTGTTTTGACAATCCACCACCACCACCAAGCAGGTCTCCTCCACCTCCTCCACCACACACACGCGCGCGCACACACACACACACACACACACACACACACACACACACACACACACGTACATGATGGTTTTCCTCAATTACTTTTACACAAGATTATTTTTTTACTTCCTTACCTACCGCAGCCTCCTCCTCCTCCTCCCCCTCCTCCACCTCCTCTTCCTCTTCCTTCTCCTCCTCCTTTTCCTCCCCTCGACACTACAAGTATACGAATAAAGCTGATAGGTAGATGGGCTTTTAAATGTACTCCCCCCCCCTCTCTCTCTCTCTCTCTCACACACACACATTACACTTTTTTTTTCACACTAGTAATTTTTTTTTCTCTCCATTCTTCCACCCATCGAATAAGTTTAATATTTTTCAATGTGGATGGGGAGGAGGTGGCGAGGAGGAGGAGGAGGAGGAGGAGGAGGAGGAGGTGGAGGAGGAGGAGGAGAGTAGATGCAGTAAAAAAAAAAAAAGTGGATGAATATGCGAAGCTGAAGGTGGCGGAGTGTGGCTTTCTGCGCGGTGGATGACAGGAGCGGGCGCGGAAGTGGATGCAATAATGATGTGGCGATGCATTGTGGATGATGTGGAGTGAGGAAGTGGCGGGGAGGGACTGTTTTATAGTGATGATGATGATGAAGATGAAGGTAGACGAGATAGTGATAGTGGTGATGTTTGTTTAAGTGGTGAAAAATGACGCTGGTGATGATGCTGGTGTTATGATAGTGAAGAGACGCTTAACTGATGCTGTGGTGGTGATAGTGATGATGGTGGGGGAGAGTCAACAGTGAGGGAGGAGGGAAAGGAAGTATTGATGGGATAGTGTTGGGGGTGGAGGTGGGGGTGAGCGAGGGGATACACCTGTCTACCTGCTTTAACTAGGTCACCTGAGGAAACACAGGTAGGGGGAGCCGCACCATGGAGGAAAGGGAGAGTGGAAGGGGGAGGGGAAAGGGGAGGAGGGAAAAAAAGGGGTGGATGTGGGGGTGATGGGAGCTGATAATAGGCCTCCAGAGAGATAGACAGATAAATAGATAGAGCGAGAGAGCGAGAGCGAGAGAGGGAGAGTTACAGACAGACAGACACACAGAGAGGAGCAATACATCGACTTCAAAAGCACAGGCGGAAGCGAAAGAAGACGAGACGAGATGGATAAATAAAGGAAATATGAGGAGGATGTGATAACGGTACCCGAGAGAGAGAGAGAGAGAGAGAGAGATAGCGGGGACGGCGGCGAAGAAACGAAGATAAAACGAACGATGGGAGAAAGAGAGAGAGAGAGGGAGAGAGAGAGGGAAATAAGTGAGAGAGGGAGGGGAGGAGGAGGTGGTTAAAGTGGTGTTGAAAAAAAGGGGAAATCAAACACAGCACACATATGAAAACAGACTCACCAATTACTAGAAACAGCAGCATTGGGTCACCGCGTCACCACCACCACCGCCACCGCCACCACTAGCTGCATCACTACCACCACCGCCGGCGCCACCTGATGCAACTCCACCACCACCACCTGCTACACCGCCGCCACCACCGCCACAACACCGACCGAACGCTGCCGCTCACGCCGCCGCCGCCGCCTCCACCGCCACCTCCGCTACTCTGCTATCCTTCTTTAGCACAGTAGCGTTCCTCTCTCTCTCTCTCTCTCTCTCTCTCTGCGTACTTTCCTCATCTCATACCTACAGCACGCGCGCACACCACACACACACACGCACACACATACAGCTCCGGCGGCTCAGTGGATTAAAACTCTACACCGCCAGGCTCCGGTTCGAACCCCGCTCAGTTCGAAATATCATACCGCTGACAAGAAGCGGGTACTGCCCCCCCTTTGAGCACGGTGGATGGGGGTGGTGTGGAGTGTGGTGAAGGTCCCAGCAGTACCCAGAGATTGGCTAACGAGCTCTGAATACTCTCACTGGGAGGGTACTTGCTGGCGATCACGAGTCCACCACGCGATCAGGCCGTGGGGAATCTCTTACACACACACACACACACACACACACACACACACCTATCGCCATCCTTTCCTCCTTCACCCCCCGTCTTCACCTGCCGTCCCTCCTCCTCCTCCTTCTGCTCCTCCTCCTCCTGTTCCCTATGGCGGTACGAGGCGTCGATAGCGAAGGGAAATTAAAAGGAGAACTGAAAGGGGGAACATGAAGGGTGTGTTATCTTGGTTTCTTCTGCCTCCTGTCTCTCACGTCAACTCGAATCGACCTTCCTCCTCCTCCTCCTCCTCCTCCTCCTCCTCCCTCTTCTTCCCACCTACAGGTAAACATATACAGAAAATGAATAAACAGGTAAATGATAATGACAATGATGATGATGATAATGATAATAATAATAACGTTAGTAATTCTCTTTATGGCTGTTATTTAGAGCGAAATCTGAAGTAATTGCTGTTGCGTTGGAAATAATTGTTTTAATGAAGGATTGCAAGGGTGGCGATGGTGGTAGTAGTAGCTGTAGTAGTAGTAGTAGTAGTAGGAACCTGACCAGCAAGAATTCAACCACCACCACCATCATCATCATCATCATCATCACCATCTTTACTTGTCCCTCACATAATAGGAAAAAAAAATCACCAGAACGCCCACGGCCTCATAACGCAGCACAGAAAACAGCAGGTGAACACGAGGACCAGGTAACAGGAGGAGGAGGAGGAGGAGGAGGAGGAGGAGTGGATGCCAAAATAATCATCTACCATCAACACAGAGAGAGAGAGAGAGAGAGAGAGAGAGAGAGAGAGAGAGAGAGAGAGAGAGATTGTCCCAACTCTTTCAGTCCGTCGCTGAGAGCCGGCCCTCCCTGACTCTCTATCTCTGCTTATATCTTTATCCATTTCCTCCTCCTCCTCCTTGGGTATGATGATTAATTCTTCATCGTGTGCATAAGACTGTCCTTGTGTGTGTGTGTGTGTGTGTGTGTGTGTGTGTGGAGGAAAGGAAGGAAGAAGAGAAGGAAGATTATATTGTCATGAGGAGGAGGAGGAGGAGGAGGTGGAGGAACTAACGTAATAGGAGAGATGAGAGATAAAGAGGAGGAAGATGAGGAGGAGGAAGAGGAGTAGGATATACAATCTGGGCATCACTGGTTTGCATTAAGTCCTCGCCGCCCCGTAACGAAGAAACAACGAGGGA
The DNA here is from genome assembly GCF_024679095.1 of Eriocheir sinensis. Classification (NCBI taxonomy): domain Eukaryota; kingdom Metazoa; phylum Arthropoda; class Malacostraca; order Decapoda; family Varunidae; genus Eriocheir; species Eriocheir sinensis. The sequence goes on from NC_066536.1 coordinate 15,137,386, forward strand.
GAGGCGATCGGGGCACGAGGGGAAACAAACGACAAACAAGAAGCGCAACATGAGAGAAAAATACAGCGTTCAACAGAAACAAATCGCTCGCGTGCACCGAACATCTCCGTGAAGCCATAACACAGCTGAGACCGAGTGTGTGTGTGTGTGTGTGTGTGTGTGTGTGTGTGTGTGTGTGTGGCATCATCACCTATGACGTCATCGAGTCGTGGTGGTGGTGGTGGCATCGATACCCTCAGGCGTACCAACCACACCGCACTCTCCCCTCTCTTCCCCTTTTCCCCTTTTCCCATGTCTCCCCTCACCCTTTTCACTCCCTCAACGGCACGTGCCGCCTCCTCTATCCACCCTTTCTTTGCCCTCTCCTTCCTTTAATTCCCCAGGGCAGACCAGCAGGGTGGGACAGGGTAAGGATAAGGAGTGTGAGGGCGCCATGCAGGGTCCCGCCGCGGCCAGCCTGCGAGGTGACGTCACACCTGAGGGGGGGAAGTATTGACGTTTCCTTGACGTCACCACTACGTCACAACCGGCACGGGCCCTCGTATCGACTAAGGAGCGACTTAAAGTGGACGTGTCTGGCCCGGCGAAAACCTTAAAGTTGATTCGTGGTTAGGACAAGATGCCTACTTCTCTTCCTCCTCCTCCTCCTCCATCTCCTCCTCCTCCTGCTCTTCGCCTCCTCCTCTTCTTCCCCTCATTCCTCCTCCTGACGAAAACATTGAAGCTTTGATGAGGCCAAGACGGGGAAAACAGCCTCACTGTCGCCCATTATTCACAGTTGCGTTCTCAAGACCACGCAGAGGAGGAGGCTGTTTGTCCGGGGCGGGGCGGGGCGGGGCGGGGCGGTGAGGGTGGAGGTACTTGTTGCTGTCTGTCTTCACCGCCACCCTCACCACCACCCTCACTACTGCTACTGCTACCACGTGCATCTTCCACCCACCCACCCACCCACTCACTCACTCACCACCTCCACTATTTCTCTATCCACACGCAAACATACACATACACGCAAAGTCTCTCCCCCCCACCCCCCCACACACACTCCCTCTCTCTCTTACACCTTCGAACACCTGCATAAAAGCCTATCATCTAACCTATTATTCGTTCCTCTATGTATTCCTGGCTGTCTAAGGAAGGGCAAAACATTCGAGGGTCAAAACACAGGAGGAGGAGGAGGAGGAGGGCCGAGACAAGATTCCCTAACACGTTACGAATGCATTGAGACGTTCGTGTGTCCGTGACCATGCCTCCTCCTGCCCCCTTCCTTGCCTGTCACACACACGATAACATAAAGCCCCCTTATCTGTAATCAGTACATGCCTACCACAAATCTCTCTCTCTCTCTCTCTCTCTCTCTCTCTCTCTCTCTCTCTCTCTCTCTCACACACACACACACACACACACACACGCACACATACGGGGGGTCCTAAATGCTGATCATTAATAAGAATCAGTGACAGGGACGCGGTGGCTGTCACAAGGTTCAAGTATCTAACCTTTTTTTCCCCTTTCCCTCACACTGGCTCGACCTCACGCTACTCACTGACCGTACCTGTCAGTAATCTATCTTCGTATTATATTTCATCTCTATAAAACGTCTCTATCAACGGTCAATGTGGCTTTGGTAACTTAAGACTCGTACTCACACAATAGTTTTCTCTTTTTCTCCTTTAACTTCTCCTCCCTTCGGCCCTTTCATGGAGTAGAGTACCTAAGGGGCTCCCAACACACTCCGCAACGAGTCCCCGGGGAAGGAGGCGCCGCGGGGGGACTAGTAACAGCAGCACAGGGGCAACAAACGGCAGTAGCAGCGACAACAGCAGCACTAGCACGCGGCAAACACCCACGTAAGGCAGCTTCACCTTTAATGTAGTTGCCACCACGGGTCCTGCGGCCCCTCCCCCCTCCCTCCCACTCCTTGCGGCTCCACGCACTGAGATCCTTTGCGACTGGGAAGTGGTTAATCCGCAGCGGAAAGTACGAGTTTGCGAAGTTACACGACCAACAGGACAGACTTCGTTGCCTCCCCAGGACAGGATCTCTCGTGTTCCAGCTTCCCCATTACAATAAACAAGAGCGTTTCCTCATCTTCCTCCTCCTTCTCCTCCTCCTCCTCCTCCTCCTTTTTCTCCTCTTCATTCCGAGTTCTTTTCTTCATTTATTTCAGCTTTTCATGTTTGTTACTCTCGTTACTTGTCCCACTGCGTTTTTTGGCCATTTTTTAGTATTTGTGATACTTAAACAATCATCTAAACGCTCCTGTAGTATCTGTACACGCTCTCTCGAGGTCACTCACATCGGCACTCAGAGACAGGACACTGAAACTTGTGTCTTAAAGATCTTAGCCTCAGCCTACCTTCTCCACCATCCTTACTGAACAGCGGACTCAGTGTCACTGTTAAGCACACGACTCGCCTTCCTCAGGAAATGACTAAACTCGCCGCGGTACTTCCAAAGTTTGAGCCTCTCTCGGGCCAGCAGCACTTCCACACCCTCTCCTCTCCCCTACATCGGGCACACGACAGGGCACTTTGCGCGTCAGCCAGCACTCAGACAGTATTGGCATAGCTGTCCAAAACGTCTTCCAATCTCCGCCTCTCGTCCGATAATCATGTGGGGAGCGTCAGGCCTGTGATGTACAAATTCACGGCTCACTGGTCACGGCGCGCACTTGTTTACTGTGTGAATATCGCAGCGTACGCGAGCGACACCTTGACACGTGGCGCGGCGCCCTGGCTGACGGCCTGTGACAGGCCGCAGGGTTGAGGGAGCTGCAGGGGACGGGAGGACAACGGGGGAGCTGAGGGCCAGTGAGCCAAGGGGCGGGATCGTTGGGCGGGAGAGTTGCGGGCACAAGGTCGCAGCATCGCGGGTCACCGCCGCAACACGTCAGGAGTGTCGGGCCGCCGGGCACCACGTGCATGGCATATTTTCTCTGGTGCCCCGGCGGAGGCTGCGACTGACCAGAACACTCATCACCCACCACGGGGAGAAGGATCGGTACTCACCTAGACTGTAGCAGAAGTCTACGGGCGCCTCGGGGGAGTCGGGGGAGGACTTGATGGGGGCCAGTGCCGGCACGGGCGGCGAGGGTGTGTTGGAGGAGGTCACAGGCAGGGTTGGGTATGTCACGTGACTTGAGGTCAAGTGGGGGAAGGCCAGGTCACCCTGTCCGGCGGCGGTCACCCCCGTGTCGGTGAGCTGATCCAGGTCAAGGTAGGTCTCGTACCACAGGTCCCTCATCTAGAGGACTAGAGAGGTCACGATATAGCGACGTATTCTGGTGTATATTCTCCAACACTCGCTCTGCCACGACGGACACACACCACAACCGAAGCCGACCGTCTTCACAACAAGATAACTGCTCCGAAGCATCTGCGACCAAGTTATAAACGCATGACATCACCGTACACGTCACCGCCACGTCACGGCCGACGTCATAACCAATGGCGTGGCAGCTCTGTCACACTAGAGGCGCGCTCATTGGCTGCTAAATATATGACGGCGGTCGACGTCACTATTGATTCCATACGTCATCACTTGCGGGACAACGCATGCGCTATGTGAGAGCCAAGGAATGCTGAAAGCAAGTGTAGGATAACGCACAGGACCAGGAGAGGCCTGCAGCGAGGGGCGCTGGGCGGCGAGGGTGGGCGTGAGCACGGGCGGCGTGCGGGTAGCAGCCCCGAGGATGTGAGTCAGGCGGGGCGGCCTTGCCCTGCCGTGGTAGCGAACCAACGGGGAATCTCTATAGCGGGGTCGGACGTGTTTGGGTCTCCCAGCACAGCAGTCCCTCCACCACATCCCCACTCCTCCCACTCCACTCCACTAGCGGCGAAAACCTCACCGCGCGCCCCCGCACTCCCCGTCCTCGCCTCCCGCCACTTCCTCAGATGATCGCCAATGAAATCAGCGCAGCGTCCGGGCGAGTGGGCGAGCACGGCTTCCCACTCCGGCGGCGAGGGGACGAGGCGAGAGGGAGAGGGAGAGTGGCAGCTGAGTGGGTGGGAAAGTTTGTTAGGATAAGAAAGATAAGGATGCTGGCAACTGATTCCTACTGTTTGCTGCGATGGGAGAGAGAGAGAGAGAGAGAGAGAGGGTGGGGGACAGGCAGGTAGACAAGGTAACAAGAGCGGGACACAACACACGCTAACAACAGACAATCAGAGCTCTCTATGCTCTTAATTAAAAGCGTGACAGTCTGCTTCTAAGAACTGACACGCTCCCCCCCTCCTCCTCCTCTACGTCCTCAGTCATTCTCTCTCTCTCTCTCTCTCTCTCTCTCTCTCTCTCTCTCTCTTCACCTCCTTGGCCGCCTCGTTGGTGTCAAGATGTTGGCTGGTAATTCCCCGCGGCATCCCGCCTTCCGGACACACACACACACACACACACACACACACACACACAGGCATGTTTGTGTGTATATATGTAAGTATGTTCGTATGCGTGTATGTCCTGGTTAGTTAAATTTGATATCTTGGTTGCACACACACACACACACACACTCTCTCTCTCTCTCTCTCTCTCTCTCTCTCTCTCTCTCTCTCTCTCTCTCTCTCTCTCTCTCTCTCTCTCTCTCCTCAAGCCATAAGGACGGACGGATGTCATGGAAGGAAGATCGTATAAAGGAAAATCCTAATTTCCAGATGATAAGGACGAAATCAGGAGGAGGAGGAGGAGGAGGAGGAGGAGGAGGAGGAGGAGGAGGAGGAGGAGGAGGAGGGGAAAGTCTATAACAAAGCAGGATAGACACTCACGTAGGCGTCGGTGGAAGAGGGAGGGAATGGAGGGCGAAGGGAGAGGGATGGAGGAGGAGGAGGAGAAGGAGGAGGAACATCACAGAGAAGTTAAGAGTATATGGAGGAGGAGCAACCTGAGGAGGAAGGGGAAGGAGGGAGGAACGGAGAGAAAAAAAAAAGGAGCAACGGAGAGAATGAAGAAGGAATACAAGAGAGAAAAGAAAAAGAACAACGGATGGAGAAGCGAAAGGGAGAAAGAGGAACAGGTAAGTGGATGGAGGAAAAAAAAAAAGAGGGTGGGGAAAAAGGTGTAGGAGGAAGAGGAAGAGGAAAAGGTGAGAAAGATATGGAGAGAAAATAAAAAAAAGGATGAACAGGGAGGAAACAAGAGGAGGAGGAGGAGGGAGGAAGAAAGAAATGGAAAGTTTGAGAGAGGAGAAAAATATGGAGCGGGAGGGAAAAAAATGGAAGGAGGAGGAGGAGGAACACAGATGAGAAGGATATGGAGAGAAAAAAAAAGATGAACAGGGAGGAGATAAGAGGAGGATGAGGGAGGAAGAAATAAATGGAAAGTGCGAGAGAGGAGAAAAATATGGAGAGGAAGGGAAAAAAGGAGGAGGAGGAGGAGGAGGAGGAGGAGGAAGAGGAACACAGGTGAGAAGGATATCGAGGAGGCAACGTGATAAATGATAAAGTGATTTGCCTGTTGCTTTCTTTCTTTCTTTGTTTCCTTTCCCTTGTTCCGGGTAACGTTAGCGGACATGTACACCCACCCACGCCCACGCACACACGCACACACACACACACGTACGCTCACACACACACACACACACACACACACAAACACGCACACGCACACTCATACACTCACACAAGGCTCTCCCACTCACATTGCGCACACACATTCTCGCATCTACAATCTACTACGCCCACGGATATGCACACGCACCCACAGGCAGGCTTTCACACGCACACGCACGTACACAAACGCACATACTCACACACTGGCGTAAAACTGTATCTTTTATTCCCTTCCGAAGCAGATGCAGGCAAGATTTCTACCCGCAAAAGGTTTATCTGGTCTATTTATGATGCCCTGTCGCTCATGGTGGTAATAATAGTGGTGATGATATGATGATGAGTGTAAGGAAAGGTTTCAATGTCTCTCTCTCTCTCTCTCTCTCTCTCTCTCTCTCTCTCTCTCTCTCTCTCTCTCTCTCTCTCTCTCTCTCTCTCTCTCTCTCTCTCTCTCTCTCTCTCTCACTGAACATAACTAACTCATTCCAGTGCGAATATTTTTATCTCCTTCTTGGAATGAGTAGCTAAAAATAAGAATACGGAGGAATGGAGAGAATGCAAAGGAGGGAAAACATGAGAAACGAAGGAAAGAGAGGAGAGAAAAGAAAGAAAATATGGAGTTCTTTTTCCATATTTTTTGCTAACCCCTTTTTTTTTTCGCCCTAACCTTCGAAGTCACAGGTCTACTTACTTTCGACGCAGGTATTTCAAGGGCGGGCTTTGCGTTCATTCACTTATCGCTCTCTATTATTTGTTTTTTCTATTTATTTTTGTTTTTTTTTCTTACCAAGCGTTGCAACCTTCACTATTTACACGCCGCCGCCTAAAACCACGTACTGACTGACTTACTTTTTTTTATCTCTCTCAATTGTTACCGTCTTCAATGTCATGTTTTTGCGTTATGCTCTCTCTCTCTCTCTCTCTCTCTCTCTCTCTCTCTCTCTCTCTCTCTCTCTCTCTCTCTCTCTCTCTCTCTCTCTCTCTCTCTCTCTCTCTCTCTCTCTCTCTCTGTCATACGTTTCATACCCACACACACACACACACACACAGCCTAATTCACTGGCCACACTCTCTCACACCAAAAATTTGAAGCGTTAGTATTTTCTGCCACACCTTTCATTGTTACCTGTTCTTCTCACCTGGCTGTCAAATATCTCACCTGCTCTACCTCAGTGTCTTCATCCTTAACTCAAACACTTGGTAAATGGGTTCATGTTAGTATTAGTATGGCCCTTGTTTC
>NC_066536.1:15154162-15166662 GCF_024679095.1 Eriocheir sinensis
TCGTGCACTCTTCCTGACACTCCAACCCCTCCGTGCTACCTCCCCCTCCAGACCTATTCTAACCCTCCTTCCTGTGTGTGTGTGTGTGTGTGTGTGTGTGTGTGTGTGTGTGTGTGTGTGTGTGTGTGTGTGTTTCTGATTGCATTTTTTCGTATTTTTGTTTGTTTTCGTAATTATTTCTATTCTCCTTTTCTTTTCTTTCTGTTTTATTTATCATTTTTTTCCTCCTCTCCTCGTTACATGTTCATGTTCCTCCTCCTCCTCGGTTTCTGCGTTTATCAATACATCCATTTACTTATGTTTTATCTCTCTCTTAATCATCTCGTTCATTTGTTCTTTTCGTAATTTCCACTCTTCCTTTAATTTCTTAGTTCATTTTTTTGTCCTCTTCTTGTTACATGTTCACACTCCTCCTCTTCGGTTTGTGCGTTTATCTTTACACCCATTTAGCTTTTTTTTCTCTCCCATAATCATCTCGCTCATTTATCTTCATCGCCTCGTGTGCTAATGTGTCCCGGTCCAACGTGTTTGTGGTGTCGACGCTTATTTGACAAGACCCTCTTGAAGACTTCCATTTGCCTCTAACATACACGCTTTTTATTTCTTCTCTCTCTCTCTCTCTCTCTCTCTCTCTCTCTCTCTCTCTCTCTCTCTCTCTCTCTCTCTCTCTCTCTCTCTCTCTCTCTCTCTTTCCTTTATTCATTTGTATCACCTTAATTAAAGCGATGGAAGACACAAGTGATATCGGGATGGATACTTCGTGATGATCAACTTCAACTCTTCCATTCAGACGTTCAAGACTGGTATTATTGAAGGTAAAGTTGGAACCATACACTAAGGCCGCGGTGGTCATCTCAGGCGCATTGACCCATGAGCCTGAGGTGGGTGAAATCCCCGGGACACAGGACAGGTGCAACATTCAGGCTACGGCAGTTAACTTCCCCAGGTTTCCCCAGGTACCCTTTTATCGACCAACACGAAAGGGAGGATGAGCAACTGGATGGACTGCGCGTCGACTGCCTAGGCCGGGATTCGAACCAAGGTCAGCAGATTCGTAGGTAGGTGTGCCAACCACTTCGCCACGGTGCCATGTGTCTGTGAAGTCTTCTGCTTTACATACCAGGAACTACTTGATGCTTAATTACACCATTATAATTCTCTTTACTTACTTCTTTTCCTCCATCCTTACTAATCCTTTCACCTCTTCTCTTTATTACCATACCTCCATTCCTTCCTTTATACCTTTCCTACCCTTTCTCCTCCTCCTCCTCTCTCCTCCTTCTGCCCACCTCCGTCAGTTAGATCAAGCACTAGTGGCTGCTAAAAACAACAAATAATATATATAAAAAACGAAAAAATAAATGTAACGTCCCAGCATCGGTCGAAATGTGTGTTTATGTGACGGGGACGCCAAGGTATAGATATAAAATTTTCCTTCATGGTCAACGTAAATTTCCACGGCTGTCTTTCGTAACAGGGAAGGAGTTCAACATCACATTTTTTTTGTCTGCTTTTAGTGTTCACAGGGACGAGGTGCGGCTGGGACTGGACGGGGCGGGGAGGGGAGAGGTGGAGATGGGCGGGGAGGAAGAGTGAGGAGGAAGAAGGAGGGAGATGAGAGGAGAGGGGAAAAGGGAAAGGGCAGAGTATGTGCTTTTCCACTTCACCCAAAATTAAGCACAATGACGAAACTCCGAAAGCAGGTAACCTCGTTGTGAGCTAAGAAAAAAAAGCTGTTACCTGTCCCTCCATAGTTACTCTCTTATTTGTCCTCCTCCTCCTCCTCCTCCTCCTCCTCCTAAGATGATTTCTGAAGATGAGTTTCTCCATGTTTGTTCATTTCATTAGTACGTCACTGAGTCATTCCTTTGTCTGCCTAGTTTTGGAGACAAGGACAACAATCAGCATACCTTCCACACACACACACACACACACACACACACAGGATGCAACGAGAGTGAGTGAGTGAGTGAGTGAGTGTAAGAGAGTCTGTGTCTGTGTGTGTGTCTGTGTGTGTGTGTGTGTGTGTGTGTGTGTGTGTGTGTGTGTGTAAATAGACAAGGAAAGCAGAGGAGGGAAGAGCATGAACACAAAAAAAAAAAGGGTTGGGAAAAGGAAAAAAAAAGCGAAGTAAAGAAGCCGAATGAGACAGTTCTTAGGAGTTCGTTGGGAGTAACATGGAAGCAGAGAGTGGGCAGGGGCGGGAGGACGGGAAGAGCGGGGGTTGGCAGGGACGGGAAGAGAAGGTTACGCAAGGGGGAGGAACGAGAGGGAATAAAGAACGGTGAAAAAATATACCTTACAGAATACCAAGTAGAGAAAAATGAACCTAATTGGAATATATTCTAGGAAAGATTTAAAGAACGATTTCGACAGACACAACCACCACCACCACTACCACCACCACACAACCACCACCACCACTTCTTCTAGTCACCATCACCACCACCACAATCATACAACTACCACCACCTTTTCTACAGTCACCATCACCACCATCTCCACCACCTCGTCTTCTGTAATCACCATCACCACCACCATCACCCTCAACACCAAATTCTAGGTCCTCACTGTCTCAATCCCTTCTTCTAAACCCACACTCATCACCACCATCAACACTGCACACATTCTCATTATCTCCTCTACTGCTGACACCACCACAATCACCACACCACAATCACCACCACTACCACCAGAGCCACTTTCATCATTACCTCCATTGCTACTATCACCACCATCATCACCACCAACACCACACCTCCATCATCATCACCACCTCTTCCCTCTCCCTTATTACCATCTCAGTCCCTCAAACCATCACCACCACGAAGGACTTTTATATAACATTTACCGCCACTATCTTCCATCTCGAGTGCACTATAAAAAGGAAAAGAAAATAAAGGAATAGAACGAAGGAAAAAAAAAGATATTAAAGATAGAGAAAATGTAAGCCGAGGAGTGAATAATAAACAAAATATATATGTAAATACTAAGAAAAAAAATAAAAGAGAATATTAAAAGAATGGAAATGAAGGAAGAAAAAGATATACGTAAATACTAAAAGAAAATGTAATAAGGAGAATAATAAAAGTAAAAAAAAAGAAGGAAAAGTTAAATAGGAAAGGAGACAAATATATCGATAATGAAGGATAAAAGGTGTATGTAAATGATGATAAATGAGATAAAGGAAGGTTAATATATAGATAGTAATAAAAGGAACAAGGAAATGATAAGGAACAGAAAAAAAGGAACAAAACACCTGGCGCGACAAACCAGGTGAGGGTCAGCTCCACCTTAATTAGCCGGACAGGTGAGATGATGGGGACTAATGCTATCTCTCTCTCTCTCTCTCTCTCTCTCTCTCTCTCTCTCTCTCTCTCTCTCTCTCTCTCTCTCTCTCTCTCTCTCTCTCTCTCTCTCTCTCTCTCTCTCTCTCTCTCTCTCTCTCTCTCTGGTGTGTGTGTGTGTGTGTGTGTGTGTGTGTGTGTGTGTGTGTGTGTGTGTGTGTGATGAGGGGATGAAAAGGTAAAGTTAACGAAGACAAAAAAACAACAACAACAAAAAAAAAAATGTGACGATATAAAAAGAAGATGAATGTTGTAAAAAAAATAATATTAAAGTGTTGTAAAAAAATATGTAATATGTTTTTTTTTTTTAAGTTAAACGTTAAGCATTCATTTACACTGATTGTATGAGACTAAAAAAGAAAAAAAAATCCTGCGCTGTGGGACATTCTATATTGATTACTCTCTCTCTCTCTCTCTCTCTCTCTCTCTCTCTCTCTCTCTGACCACCTGGAAGCGACGTAACTAATCTGCCAAGGTAAAGCTTAAGTGATGTTGTTTTCGATTAAGTATATTTATGAAGAGATTTAAGAGCAGACCACCTGGCTCCCCCCCCACCCCCCTCTCTCTCTCTCTCTCTCATTGTCTTTGCCCAGGTATTTCCTCTCGTTCTTTAAGGCGATGGTCGAGTTCCTATTCCTTCAAGACGCCGATACACCATTAACATTTTTCTCTCCTCCCCTCTCGGTAAAAAAAAAAAAAAAACGAAGGTGAAGAAAGAGAGTGGGTCAACTTAGCCAGAAAACGCCTCATTATATCAAGGCTGTGTTTGTGTGTGTGTGTGTGTGTGTGTGTGTGTGTGTGTGTGTGTGTGTGTGTGTGTGTGTGTGTGTGTGTTGATTTTCCACGCCCACCTGTTCAGTGACCTTCTCGTGATGTTGATGATGATGGTGATGATGATGATGATAGTACAAATAAACAAGCCTTCCTTTGTTTGTGTGTTTGGGGAAATCCTGTCCTTGAAAAAAAAGTTAATAAGCGACACAAAAAAATAGGTTTCGTTTAGAACATAATTATAAGTATGAAGAGGGAGAAAAAAAGGGATAGATAGATAGAGAGAGAGAGAGAGAGAGAGAGAGAGAGAGAGAGAGAGAGAGAGAGAGAGAGAGAGAGAGAGAAGCAAAAAGGGTAATCATGGGGTTGTATCTAATAAAACTCCCCACACGCAGCACACACAGAAAAGGAGCATGAACAAAAAATAAATGTTGGGAAAAGGGAAAAAAATCGAAGTAAAGAAGCCGCATGAGACATTTTATAAGGAGTTAAAGAAGAAAGAAAAAGGTAAAACCCAACTAAGGTCCATGGCTGCTTTGATTCCTGCGTACGATCAAGGGCCCTTAGCCTTGCCACACTATCACCAGGCTCATAAAACTACTATCCATGGAAATACTAACACAGTCTCTACCAAAGCCTTGTCACACTATCACCAGGCTCATAAAACTACCCATGGAAATACTGACACAACTTCTACCAAAGCCTTGTCAAACTATCATTCGGCTCATAAAACAAACCATGGAAATACTAACACAACTTCTACCAAAGCCTTGTCACACTATCACCAGGCTCATAAAACTATACCCATGAAAACACTAACACAATCTCTACCAAAGCCTTGTCACATTATCTCCAGGCTCATAAAACTACCTATGGATATGCTAACACAACCTCTACCAAAGCCTTGTCACACTATCACCAGGCTCATAAAACTACCCATGGAAATACTAACGCAACCTCTACCAAAGCCTTGTCACACTATCACCAGGCTCATAAAACTACCCATGGAAATACTAACGCAACCTCTACCAAAGCCTTGTCACACTATCACCAGGCTCATAAAACTACCTATGGAAACACTAACACGACCTCTACCAAAGCCTTATCCTTATGTGAGCCTTATGTAAGTGTGTGTCTCGAAATGTTTGAGGATACGCGAGGAAGGCGAGCAAAGGGAAGGGGGACGGGGCACAGGGGGCAATCTGGCTCTGCAACACGCCGGGAACACTAATAACAGGCTCTGCGGGGTGGCTCGGTGTCCCCAGCTCGATACCCTTGTGGATAACACGGAAGGGAGGGGGGATGAGTAGGAGGGGAGGAGAGATGGTTAACTGGTCGTGGAAGGTGAAGGTATTGGAAGGAAAGGGTGAATAAGAAGGGAGAAGAGAGGAAGGAGAGTAGAAGTTATGTAAGGGAATAAGAAAAGAGATGCATGGTTGAGGGGGAGAAGAGGATGGAAAGGAGGGAGAGTTTGAAAGAGCAGTAAATGGTTTGGGGAAAGAGTTTGAGGTTGGTTGAAAGGTAGCAAGCTCGTAAGCCAGTTAATGCCTACACAGAGACAAGCAGAGTAAGTCAAAGGAGTGGAAAGGAGAGAAGAGAGTGGGTAGAGAAAGAGGAAAGGATGAGCTAACAAGGTGAGACAGGAAACGAGGTAAAAGAGAAGAGGGAGAAAGGGGCTTAAGTGTGAACGATATGGGTTAGGAGAGAGGAAAGGAGATAAGAAGGATAAGATTAGAAAACGTTGGTAGGAAAAGAGAAAAAAAGATAACTGGTTGAAGAAGGGAAAACATGGATAAAGACGGGAAAAGAAGGGCGTGTGTAGAGGGGAAGCAGGAAGGTCAAGGGATGGAGAGAGAAAAGGAGAGGTGAGGAAGAAGAGAGAGAGATCGAGCTAGCAGGTTGAGTGAGGGGGGGAGGGAATGAGGACGAAGCAAGTGTGTAAAATCAATAAATATTATATACTGTAGTGAAGGAGGAGAGGAATGCTGGGAAGGGGGAGGAGATAGGAGGGAGGGGGAGAGAGGTGGAAGGAGGGAAGGAAGGGAGAGGAGGAGGAAAGAGGGAGAGGTGAGTGAGAACGAAATAAATATAACTGGTTGGTAATAAGTGAGGGAGAGAAGGAGGGGAGGGAGAGAAGGAGGGGAGAGAGAGAAGGAGGGAGGGAGAGAAGGAGGGGAGGGAGAAAAGGAGGGAGGGATTATGTGTGTGTGTGTGTGTGTGTGTGTGTGTGTGTGTGTGTGTGTGTGTGTGTGTGTGTGTGTGTGTGTGTGTGTGTACGTCAATTTGTAGATAAGAAAAGGTGGATACAATAATTATCAGGCTGAGTCTCTCTCTCTCTCTCTCTCTCTCTCTCTCTCTCTCTCTCTCTTCATCAGTTAATGGTTTACACATGTGATTAGATTTGATTACGAAATTTCCGAGTGCTGAAAATGATTCGCTTAATGATTAAATAAGTGGCCGGAACACCTGTGCTAACCCCGGCCAACACACACACACACACACACACACACACACACACACACACCTGCAGGCTGATGCAGGTGTGTGTGTGTGTGTGTGTGTGTGTGTGTGAGTAGTCTGCCACAGCTCCTCTAATTAAGTTCCTGCCCTTCCTCATTTCCTTCTTCCTTCACCTTCCTTTCTTCCTTCCTCCTTCTCCTTCCTTTCTTCCTTTTTCCCTTCTCCCAACCCGTGTCCTCTCTTTCCTTCTATCTTCCACAGTATGCTTTTTTTTTAATCCGTTCATCACCCGTTCATCTTTTTATCCCTTTTTATTAATTTCCTCAACTTTTACTAAATATTTTCCGATTTTATCCTTCTTCCTATACTCCTGTTCACCCTTTCTTCCTGTTTTCCATCATCTTTCCTCCCTTTTTTATCTAATTTCTCAACCTTTTTAATATATTTTCACATTTTCACCTTCTCCCCTTCCTCTTATCTTCCTCCACCTTCTCTCTTTTCTATTCCCTCCATCGTTCTTCTCTATCTCTCCTCCTTTTTTATCTAATTCATCAACTTTTGCAACATATTTTTCCCTTCTTACTTTCTCGTTACTAATGTTCCTCCTCTTCCTCTTTTTAGTCTCTCCAACATTCTTCTGCTCTATCTTTCTTCCCTTCAACATTTACAATATATTTTCCCTTTCTTTACCTCCTTTCTATCCCTTCCTTCCTTTCTTCCTATCTTCCTTCATCTTTCCTCTTTACCATTTACATCTTTCCTCCCTTCTTATCTAATTCCTCAAACTTTACAATATACTTTCCCCGTCTATGAAAAAGATATAACCTCCTTCCTACAGTGTCCTCCCTTTCCTCTAATCTCCCAGTATCTTCCCTTCTCTAATCCCTCCAGCATCCACTCCTTCCCGCCCTTCCCGCCTAATCTCTCCTTACGGGGTGGATCGATCGCCACTGGTTCTGACTCCTCCACCTCATGTTTGTTCGGGCGGCGGACCACTTTACGTGTTTGTGATGTTTTTTATGGTGGGTGAAGGAGCCGGGGTGAGGAGGAGGAGAAGGAAGAGGAGGAAGCTGCTAAGGGGAAGGCCCGGAATGTGTTGTTTTGTGTGGAAGGAGGAGGAAGAGGGAGTGGCTGTGATGGTGTTCGCGTGAGGGTGGTGTTGGTGGCGGTAAAGCTTTTAGTGATTAGTTTTATTGGGGTTTAATGATTACATCTTGCTAACTGATTAGTATAAATGCCTGCGCTAGGGCACGGAACAGCAAAGAGATAATGATGATGAAGATGCAGATGAAAAAGATGAAGAAAATAGGGAAAAGAGAACACTGACTACTACAACTACTACTACTACTGCTACCACTACTTCTATTTCTACTACTACTACTACTAAAACGTGTCGCCTTAACTTCACCCGGACGCTCGGCAGAGAATACCCCAAAACGCCCCAGTTCCGAGGAATTTGATGGTTACGACAGAACGGGTTTTAAGACAGCTCCTCCTCCTCCGCCTTTCCCTCCTTCATAACCACAATACACACCGCCGCCGCCGTCGATACACTTCGCTACTTCCGCGGTTCTTTTCCATACACAAAACGTGCTGGACAGAGGAAAAAAAAACTTGAACATGAGAAAAAAATGAGAACGCCTATATACGAAAGACAGATAGATAGATAGATAGATAGAGAGAGAGAGAGAGAGAGAGAGAGAGAGAGAATCTTCCGTATCAACAACCTTGGTCACCACTACGTCCTAAGGCGATTCTCAACACCGCTACGAATCCCAAGTTTCACCACCACCACCACACTACCACCATCACTACCACCACCATCATCACCACCACCATCACCACCACCAGCCCCCCCCACCACCACGATCACTACCACCACCACCAATTTAGCTCCAGTAACTGCTATTTCCCTCATTTATTGCGGTCATTATCATTTAATCTTCCATCTCCCTCCGATCATTATTTATTTTACGACGCCCTGATTTTAAGAGTGTAGCTCATCTTATTCTTGATCATGGTTTTTACTACTACTACTGTTACATCAAAAACAATAACAACAACAACAACAACGACTACCACCACCACCACCACTATTACTACTACTACTACTATCATTACTACTACTACTACTACTACTACTACTACTACTACTACTACTACTACTACTACTATTACAACAAAAACAGCAACAACATCAACAACAACGACTACCACCACCATCACTACTACTATCATTACTACCACCACTACTGCTACTACTACTACAACTACTACTACTACTACTACTACTACTACTACTACTATTACAACAAAAACAGCAACAACAACAACTACAACGACTACCACCACCACCACCACCACTACTACTACTACTATCATTACTATCACTGCTACCACTACTACTACTACCACCACCACGACTACTACTATTACTACTATTACTACTACTACTACTACTACTATCATTACTACCTCTACTACTACTACTACTACTACTACTACTACTACTACTACTACTACTTTTTTTTCTACTACTACATAAATGATACCTCCACCCATGTTTATTTTCCCGACACATAATCATGGAGGGCTCCATAGCTTGGAGGTCATTAGCCCCAGCTCTGTTCGCTAATGACTGTGGCATTCAACCATATCACTAATACTACCTGACACTAAATCACCTATCATCTATTACGTCTAGATCCCCCTTTCCTTCCCTACTCAAGTCACTTCCGACCCACCCTAAGGTCACTCTCCACCACTGTGGCTTCATAGTCCACATTGGAGATGTTGGTGGCTTTTGGGCCAGAGTGTTTGGTGCCCCTGAGACATAGGATGGCCGACCTGAGCAGGGAGAACGAGAGGCGACACCTCATCCAGGCGACAACGTGGCTCCTGGCTGATGCTTCTTTTCTGAGATTAGTTCCGCGAGGCGTGCGTAGAAGCATTGGGCCTACCACTACTACTACTACTACTACTACTACTACTACTACTATCATTACTACTACTACTATTACTACTACTACTATCATTACTACCTCTACTACTACTACTTTTTTTAAATTTAAAAAACGGGCCTCCATCTATTAGAGTTGCGTTGTGAGCGGTATATTCTCTCATATCCTTTCACAAAGCAATTCATTGGCCCCACCCCGCTACTATCATTACTACCTCTACTACTATTACTAC
Source organism: Eriocheir sinensis (assembly GCF_024679095.1). Classification (NCBI taxonomy): domain Eukaryota; kingdom Metazoa; phylum Arthropoda; class Malacostraca; order Decapoda; family Varunidae; genus Eriocheir; species Eriocheir sinensis. Next base: position 15,163,933 of record NC_066536.1, read on the forward strand.
TACTACTACTACTACTACTATCATTACTACCTCTACTACTACTACTACAACTACCACTACTACTACTACTACTACTACTACTATTACATAAGATCAAAACAAGAGAAAATGGAGAGAGCGAGAGAGAGAGATTCCTTACAAAAAAATGTATCCAACAGAAAGTGAAACGGCAGCCGCCAAGGACACGCAGGTCTGGTTCACTGTCCCTCCTCCTCCTCCTCCTCCAGTAACGGGTCGTGGCTCACTTTTTTGTTCCCCTAAAACTTGGGGCAACAGCATCTCTCTCTCTCTCTCTCTCTCTCTCTCTCTCTCTCTCTCTCTCTCTCTCTCTCTCTCTCTCTCTCTCTCTCTCTCTCTCTCTCTCTCTCTCTCTCTCTCTCTCTCTCTTCATGTATGGTATGTATGTATGTATGTATGTATGTATGTATGTATGTATGTATGTATGTATTATTATTATTATTATTATTATTATTATTATTATTATTATTATTATTATTATTATTATTATTATTATTATTATTATTATTATTATTATTATTATTAGTCATTATTATTATTATATGCATTGTTATAGGAATACAAGTTAAATGAGAAGGAGGAGGAGGAGGAGGAGGAGGAGGAGGAGGAGGAGGAGAAGGAGGAGGTAGGCAGGTTCCAGGTTAGGCTCCGACCTGTTTCTGGACACGAGTGGAGGAAAAAAGGAAGACAGGTATATAAAAAAAAAAAAATAGGACAGTTAGGAAAAAAAAGTCAGGCAACAGGTCTCCAGAGTTTCCTCACCTCGGCCGGGAAAAGTGTGCGCGGGGAAAAAGAGATCGAGGAAAAATCATGCTGCCTGGTGTTATATTTTCCGATTAGGTGAACGGCTTTCTCTCTCTCTCTCTCTCTCTCTCTCTCTCTCTCTCTCTCTCTCTCTTTTAACGTTAGGTGAACTTATGAATAGTATGAATAATTAGACGTAAGGGAAGCACACCTAACCTAACCTAACCTAACCTAACCTATTTAACTATGTCTGTAGAACGATAGTAAAGACCAGCAAGTTGAGAGTAAGATTTGTTAGTTAGGGAAGGATTAGGTTCAGGACAATTTCAATCAACTAGAGGCGGAAAAACAACAACAACAACGGACGAATGCGAGAATGAATGGATGAATAATTATTAAAGAACGGTTGAAGAATAAGTTAAAAGTAAAAGCTGTTAGGTGAAAGGGATGTTCAGGTTAAGTGCAGTATACTTAAAGGTAGAAATGCAGTGAGGACAAACAAGAAAAGGAATGGCCAGGTAAGGGAAACAAAATAATCGATGAGCAAAGTATCAATTAATTAGAAACTGAAAGAGGAAATCAAGCAAATAAAAGAGAGTATTGCAATGTAAGAAGGGTGATAGAGAAGCCCAATGAAGGAGAGAATTAAGACAAACATGAGAAAGAAAAAAAATATGTAAGAAGATATAAAAAAGCCCATGAAAGAGGAAATTAAAAGAAAAAAAGAAAATGAAAGTCAGTATCGTATCTGAGAAGGGAGGTAGGAAAGCACATGAAAGAGAGAATTAAGACAAAATAATAAGATGAAAAAGAAAGTAAGCATTATGTGAAAAGGAAGGTTGGGAAGCTCATGGCACACTCAGGTAAATCATGATGAATTACTTGAACAGGTAAAGCCAGGTCGTAAAGGTGTGTTAATTTATGGAACACAGGTAAATACGCAAAAAAATAGTTGTTTATAGACTTAACGTGACTTGGTGAACACTTTATCTTCCTTACACTTTTTTTCTCCTCTTCAGCTTGTATCTTTTCCAGTATCTCCATCTTATCCTCCTCCATTATCTCCCCCTCTTTCTTTCTGTTCAACATATACATCTCTTTCTTAACTTTTTCTTTCATTTCCATCGCCTCCTTTTCATTTCATTCAAGTTACCTTCGCCTTTTCCTGTTTTCCTTCCATTTCTAACTCTTTAACTCCACCATTCGTATTGTCTACTCATTTCCTTTTTTCTTCTATTTTCCCTTCCATTTCTTACTCGTTCTTCTTCTTCGTTTACATTGGCCTCTTCTCCTCCTCCTTATCATATTTTCCTCTCATTTCTAACTCTATTCTTATTGTCTAACTTCTCATTTCCTTCTTATGTCTCCTCCGATCTCTTCCTTATTTTCCTTCTTTTCCATTGGACTCTTCTCATCCTCCATCACCCACACCTCTTCCTTCTTCTCCTCCTCCTCCTCCTCCTCCTGCCGCGCCCTTTGCCTAGCTGCGTGTCGTGTTATCAGTGAAAACATCGCCTGTTTTACGAGAAGCGGAGGGCGTCGCCTCCTCACAACACGCACGATGTACCGAGTCTTCACGAGGCGAGTCAACGCAAACACGAGATTCACGCAAAAAGTTACACTAATGCGAAGACGGACGCCGCGAAGACTCAGGGCACACACACACATAGACACACAAGCTTGATTCTGGTTCTGGTTATTCCAACGCCACTCTCTCTGTCTTGTGTCTGTTGGGTTTAGTGGTAAGACTTGAATTTTACGTCTCGAGTTTATTTTTTCCATTACCTACTATACTTTTTGTTTCTTTATCTTTCCTTCCTTAGCCTTTTCAGTATTTCCCCTTCTTCCCTTCTTCCTGTCCCTGTCCTCACTTTCCTCCTGTATTTCCTCATCTTCCCCCTTTTTTAATTCCTTCATTATTCGAATTTATCTTTCTTTCCTCCCTTCTTAATTTAATTCTTCAACCTT
>NC_066536.1:15171662-15181662 GCF_024679095.1 Eriocheir sinensis
TATTTATAGTGGCGATGATGTCTGTTTACGTTTATAGTGAGTGGAGAATGGGAGGAAAAAAAAATTGGAAATGCAGAACAAAAGTAAAAAAAAAAATAATAAAGTAGTGTTTTTTTCTTCATGGTGATTGCACTAGGAGAAACGAGTAAAAAGTAGAAAAAAAGTGAAAATAAGTTAGTGTCGTGTTGGGCTTACATACACAGCGTAACGAGGAAAGAAAAAAAAGAAAGAAAAAAACTTGTTACGAAGGAGTGAAAGTAAAGTGCCGAGGCGCTGAAAGAAACAAATTGGAAGAGAGAGAGAGAGGAAAAAAAAAAGGCGATTAATTTGATGACTTACAGACACAGGCACACACACACACACACACACACACACACACACACACACACACACACACACACACACACACACCTGTTATTAGTTTTATGATTATGGCTATTATTGTTATTATTATTATCATTATTATTATCACTTATCATTTTTACTACTACTGTTACTTCTACTACTACTACTACTACTACTACTACTACTATTACTACGACTGCTACTTCTACTACAACTACTACTACTACTACTGCTACTACTACTATTACTAAAACATTTATTACTACTTTCGTTTCTCATTATCCTCATAAATATCAGAATACACACCTCACGAAAGTCAATCTTGTGTTATTTATGCGAAAATAAATAATGGATAATAAAGTAGACGGATAAATATAAAGAAAATAAAAGAAAACGTATATTTAGAGTATTTTGAGTGAGAAAATAAATAAGAAAAGAAGAAAAAATAAGGAAACGTAATGAAAACGTAAGAAAAATCTCTGCCTGGGAAAAAAATAAAATAGGTAAGAGCGAGAAAATAAAAGTAAGAAAGATAGAGAGAAACAAAGAAAAAAAAAGTCCTTCCCAGCGACACGCCAAAGAAACGCGTTCCCTCACAAGAAAAGAAAAAAAGAAAAAATCGTTCTGGTCGACGCACACGCACACACACACACACACACACACACACACACACACACACACACACACACACTCACGAGGGTGGTGGTTTGGTGCAATGTCATTTTCTTCTGGCTGTGAAGAAATCCTGAGAAAAATATCCTTCCTTATCTTTTTTGTATTAATTCCGTCTCCTTCACTTCTTCCCTTTACCGTGTACATAGAGGAAGGAAAGGAGGAGGAGGAAGAGGAGGAGGAGGAGGAGGAGGAGGGAAGACAGGAGGAAAGGGTAGGAATACAGGAAATAAGAGAGAGAGAGAGAGAGAGAGAGAGAGAGAGAGAGAGAGAGAGAGAGAGAGAGAGAGAGAGAGAGAGAGAGAGAGAGAGAGAGAGAGAGAGAGAGAGAGAGAGAGAGAGAGAGAGAGAGAGAGAGAGAGAGAGAGAGAGAGAGAGAGAGAGAGAGAGAGAGAGAGAGAGCGAAGGTCAGGGAAGAAAGATGAATGATGGAAGAAAATGACAAAAAAAAAAAAAAAGCAATGAGGATATACTTCCCACAAGGACACGCAAGGACGCCTATAAGCCTACAAGAAACGAAAGGCCTACACCAGACAACTAGAGAAAAAAAACCAGCCATTTACTTTATCTTTTTCCTTCTTTAAAACCTATCAACCTTTTTCACTTCAATCTTACACTCGTTTCTCCATTTATTTCTTCTTTCCTTTCCTCCTTTCTCCGTACCCTGCATTTATTTTCTCTCTCTTCCTTCCACCTTCTTCTTCCCCTTCCTTCCCTGTCTTCCTTTCCATTTCTCCCTTCCTCTCCCTTTCCGCCCTTCCCTTCCTCTTCTACTTTCCCCCCCCATCGTCTAATTCACTCCGTCCATACATATATCGTTTCTCCATACCCTTCATTTTCTCTCTCTTCCTTCCACCTTCTTCTTTCCCTTTCTTCCCTGTCTCCCTTTCCCTTTCCGCCCTTTCCTCTCTCTTCTACTTCCACCCTCCCCCCCCTATCGTCTCATTCACTCCGTCCGTACATATCGTTTTTTGGATTCGTGTTTAACTATTTTTTTTCCGGCGACCGTTTACTGTGTCCCCTCATCCTCATCTCTAGCATCAACAGTGAACAAGATATCAATAAATCACTAAACAAGAACAACTGCAATCTGAACACTAAATAAGAACACTAACAGCACAACAACTCGGGCTCCTTCAAGAAGAGTGTATCAAGGCACTTCTCCACCCGAAATTGACCTCTATTTTGTCCACTCTTTGCTTTTGTCTATCATGGGAGCGGTGAGTAGCGGGATTTTTTTTCCTACACTCTTTTTGTTGCCCGTGAGCCGTCTCCTTTGTTGTAAAAAAAAAAAAAAAAAATAAATAAATAAATAAAAAACTACGACACATCAACTTCAAACGAAAAATGAGATGAAACAATAACAAAACCCGTGAACAATAATGAATACAACAAGAGCACTACACCAATAAGAACACTATTTAATAACACTACAACACGAGACTAACCTCAAATGAAAATCGAGAAAATAATTATAAGAGACACGATAATACCACTGAATGAAATACTATACGCAAGATACACGCCCACGCACACACACACCTAAAAAAAAGGGATCCAGTGTCAAACAATATAATCAATGCTATAGCCGGGTATCAGATTCCTTTTCTCATTATCAACGCTTCTTACGAGTCCTCAGTGTTACGGGAGTTGGGAGTCGAGAGGATCACCGTGGGAGCCTCTGCTTGTCCATTTCTCTTTGACAGCTGGGTGATAAAAAAAGATGGAGAGATGATGAGAAGGAAAATAAGGAAGATGTGAAAAGGGAAAGAAGGAAAGAGAGAAGGAAAGGTGTAGACAGGTGAGAAGGTAACGTAAAAGGAAAAAGATGTGGAGGAGGGGAATGGAAAAGAAAGAAAATAGGAATGTTTTGGAGAAGGAGAGAAAGAGAAAAAGGAAAGTGTAAGGAAGAGAGCTTAAAAGGAATCTTACTTAATTTAGGGAAAAGGTTCGAAGAGGTAAACAAATAAATGAAGGAAGAGGAGGAGAATGAGGAGGAGGAGGAGGAGGGAAGGAGGAAGAAAAAAAACCCAGTAAGATCATTGGAAGGGGAGAAATAGAGAAAAAAATGAAGGGAGAGAAGCGAGCGGAGAAGAAATCGAAAGAAGAAAAAACAAAACAAACAAAACAAAAACAAGATGAGGCAAAAGAGAAAGCAAAAAAACAAAAAAAAAACAGAGTAAGATAATTAAAAGAGAGAGAGAGAGAGAGAGAGAGAGAGAGAGAGAGAGAGAGAGAGAGAGAGAGAGAGAGAGAGAGAGAGAGAGAGAGAGAGAGAGAGAGAGAGAGAGAGAGAGAGAGAGAGAGAGAGAGAGAGAGAGAGAGAGAGAGAGAGAGAGAGAGAGAGAGAGAGAGAGAGAGAGAGAGAGAGAGAGAGAGAGAGAGAGAGAGAGAGAGAGAGAGAGAGAGAGAGAGAGAGAGAGAGAGAGAGAGAGAGAGAGAGAGAGACAGAGAGAGAGAGAGAGAGAGAGAGAGAGAGAGAGAGAGAGAGAGAGAGAGTAAAGAACGGCCGGCAGACAGGGAAGAACAGAGGGCGGGAAGGGGTAAAAAAATGACGATCTATATACATGAAGCGTCAGGCGTGGAAATGGATTAAAAAGAGATAGTAACGTCCTTCATGCTACTCTCTCTCTCTCTCTCTCTCTCTCTCTCTCTCAACGGGCTCGCTTTATCATTTGTTATCTTTTCACTCTGATTTCCTTTTACTTAGACACCATCATCATCACCTCCACCACCACCACCACCACTCTCATTAACAACTAAAGGAGGCCAACTAACACTATTCCTCCTCTACAACACCTGGCGTGGGAAGTACAGGTAGGCGCTATTTGGCCGAGACAGGTGAGACGAGTATTTCTTAGGTGAATCAATTAGCACCTACAACCTTCCAGCTGCTGTGAGGCGTAAGAAAGGGGGGTGGGGGGGGGGGGAGGAGAAAGAGGAGAGGGAAAGAAGGGGAAAGGGGATGAAGGGGAGAGGGAAGGAAAGGGAAGGGGAAAGAGAAGGAAGGGGAAGGGGAAGAATGGAAAGAAGGGGAAGATAAAGAGTGAGGTAAGGGGCGAGAGGGGAAGAAGGGGAAGAAGAAGGGGAAAGGAAGAGAGGAATGGAGGAGGGTAGTAAGAAGGGAGAGACCAGATGATAGAGGAGGAGGAGGAGGAGGAGGGAGAGACCAGTTGATAGAGGAGGAGGAGTTTGAAAGGAATGCCGCAGAGAGGAGGAGAAAGAGGAGGAGGAGGAGGAGGAGGAGGAGGAGGAGGAGGAGGAGGAGAAACATACGTGAGGGAAAGGAGGGGAACGGCATGCGACCAGGAGAGACAGAAAAAAAGGAGGAGATAACTAGGAGAAACTTTTCATTTAAGAGAAGGGAAAACAACAACAGCAACAGCGACACACCTCTCCCGCACGCATCTGGAATTCATAATGACTCTCGAATGCTACACGGAAATCCAAAGAGGAGACGAGGAGGAAGAAACCAAAGCTGCAGAAGCGAAGAAGAAAGTTAAAAGATTATAGACCCTGCCACTCTGCTCACCTCTTTTGCTTTACTACACTGAAATCCAAAGAGGAGACGAGGGGTAAGAAATCAAAACTGCGGAAGAGAAGAAGCATGTTAAAAGATTATAGACCCCGCCACTTTTCTCATCTCCTTTCCTTTGCTTCCCTTTTTCTATCTTCTGTCTATCCCCATTAATCCCTCTGTCCCTTTCTTTACATCCTTACATCCATTTCCCGTTTTCTCCACGACATTGGTTTTTCTTGTTAGCTTTCAATCTTTTTTCGCTCCCTCTTTTTATTTTCAGTTTCCCTTTCCTTCCCTTCTCTTTCTAGATGCTGAAAATGAAGATGCGGTTTGAAGATGACGATGACAATGACGCAGATGAAGAGGAAGAACAAGAAGAGGAGAAAGAAGAGAAATAAGTAATAGAAAAAGATGAAGAAGAAGGAGATGACGAAGACGAAGGCTATTAAGAAGGAATAGAAAAAGAAGGAGACGATGACGAAAAAGAAGAAGAAGAAGAGGAGGAAGAAGAGAAATAAGTACAAGAAAAGGATGCAGAAGAAGGAGATGACGAAGACGGGGGCTATTAGAAGGAATAGAAAAAGAAGGAAACGATGACGAAGACGAAGAAGAAAAAAAAAGGCGAAGAAAAAGAAGATGATGACGAAACGAAATGGACTGACGAAGGGAACGAGGCGACGGGAGAAGTGATTTATATAACGCGACACGAAAGAAAAAAAAAACAATAACAACAAAAACAAGTAAAGGTGCCAAGGTGTGCAACCCAACCTACCTATGGACGAAGGCGACAGGACACTCGGGGCCTAAAACTGCAAGGACAATAAAACAGGCCTAAAAAAAAGGGGAAAATAAAAAAAAGCTATACCTAATGACGCAACAAGTATGAAGGAGAGAGAGGGGACGAGGAAGAGAAAAGGAGGGGAGCAAGGAGGGGAAGGTAAGATGATTGAGGAGGAGGAGGAGGCTGTGGATGTAACAAGATAGATAGATAGAGATTGAAAGATATAGATAGATAGATTCTCTCTCTCTCCCCCCCTCCCCCCCCACACACACACGTATCCCACTCCCCACACCTGAGTTTCCTTCCCCTTCTCATAAACTTTCACATTCTCCTGTCCGCGCAACACAGCACAAGTATTCGCTGGAGCGGGTTTGTCTCATTGGGCGTGAAGACAAACCCGAATTCCGTAACTGTTCGCCTAATTTAAGTCCACACACACACACACACACACACACACATGCGAGACCAATAAGAAAGTGAGAAAATGTGTGTGTGTGTGTGTGTGTGTGTGTGTGTGTGTGTGTGTGTGTGTGTGTGTGTGTGTTCCTTTTCGTCATATCCTCTAATACCCTGTTCTTTTTTCAACCTTTCTGTCCTCATTCTGTTCCCCTTTCCTTGCCCTCCTTTACTTTCCCTCCCTCTCTTTACTGTTCTCTTTATATCATCAACAACTCTTCTCTCTTTACTCTTCTCTTTATATCATCAACAACTCTTCTCTCTTAAAACTCTCCTCTCCATCTTTCCTGGCCTTCCTTCAGTCCCTCCACTCCACGCCTTTCCTTTCCGTGTAGCTGACAGGTTGAAATGCATTTACGAGGGTGATAAGATCAGCCCACGAGCGCTGGACTCAATAAAGCCATTAAAGGATTCGCTAATGACCAAGCGCACGTCTCAGGTAAGATTCTGCAGCCAGGTGTGTGTGTGTGTGTGTGTGTGTGTGTGTGTGTGTGTGTGTGTGTGTGTGTGTGTGTGTGTGTGTGTGTGTGTGTGTGTGTGTGTGTGTGTGTGTGTGTGTGTGTGTGTGTGTTGGGTTCGTTATTCTGACTAGGCTTAAATAGATAAAAAAAATAACGAATGGATTGAAAATAGTGAATAAGAAGAAAAGAAAAAGGAGAATAAGAGATGGTGACGAAGAAGAAAAGATGATAACGAAGAAGAAGAAGAAGAAGAAGAAGAAAAAAAAGATGAAGAAGACGATGACGAGGATGAAGACGAAGGCGAAGAAGAAAAAAAAGAAGCCTAAGGAGACGAAGACGAAGAAGAAGAAATAGAAAAAGAAGAAGAAGGAAACCACGAACAACAACAACAAGAGGAAGAAGAACAGAAAAAAATACTCGTCACATAAAACATTTCAGCAATAATCTAAATAAAAAAATAAGCCTAGTGATCAGAGGAGGGGGGGGGGGGTGAGGGCCGTTTACAGCTACTACGAATGGATTGAAGACACTGAATAATAAAAAAATAAAAGAAAAGGGAGAACAAGAGATGGTGACGAAGAAGAAGATGATAACGAAGAAGAAGAAGAAGAAGAAAAAGATGAAGAAGAAAAAAAATACGGTTGATGAAAACAAGTGAGGAAAAGACAGATACACAGATACATCGATAGATAGACAGATAGATCGATAGATATACGATACATAATCACTTATATCTAAAAAAGACACCCAAAGTACATCAAAAGAAAAAGAAGTGGTATAGAATAAGGTGAGGCAGTCTTAAGTATAACCGAAGAGACGGTCGATGTGTGATGATAGTGGTGGTGGTGATGGTGATGGTGGTGGTGACGGTGGTGGTGATGGTGATGGTGGTGGTGATGGTGATGGTGGTGTTGGTGGTGGTGGTGATGGTGACACTGGTGGAGAGTGAGAGTGGCGAGTGGCGATCATGAAGAGCAAAGAGTAAAGAAAAGGAAAGTGAGAACGAACGTAAGGAAATAAAGATGAGAATGAACGTAAGGAGAAGAAGATGAGAATGAACGTAAGGAGATGAAGATGAGAATGAACGTAGAAATATGAAAATGAGAATGAACGCAAGGAAATACAAATGAAAATGAACGTAAGGAGAAAAAACTGAGAATGAGCGTAAGGAAATAAAGATGAAAATGAACGTAAGAAAATAAAAGGAGAATGAACGTAAGAAAATAAAAAAAAAGGAAAAGGAACGTAAGGAGATCAAAGTATATAACACGTTTTATAACCAGTGACGCCAAAATGAATGACTGAATGAAGAGAAAGAGAGAAAATAAATAAAGGAGAGAAATATTTTGCAAGATCATCAGATTAGAAGAGAAAAACTAGAGATAACAGCAAAAAAAAAAAAAAGTAAGAGAGAGAGAGAGAGAGAGAGAGAGAGAGAGAGAGAGAGAGAGAGAGAGAGAGAGAGAGAGAGAGAGAGAGAGAGAGAGAGAGAGAGAGAGAGAGAGAGAGAGAGAGAGAGAGAGAGAGAGAGAGAATAATCACATGGTTAATTAAAGGCTGAACAAAAACAATGATGAGTGGATCTGGGAAAGGAAAAACAGAGAGGCATACAAATAAAAAAAAAACCCCACAGACAAACACACAAATAGATACAGATAGATAGACAGACAGATAGAATGTACACTAATAGATAAATAGATATGTTGTTGAATGGAGAAAATAATTATAACAGACGCAGATTAAACTGATAGATTGACTTGTGCAGATGTAAATAGATAGGCAAATGGAGATAGATAGACACAAAGATATTTCTACAAAGAGAAGTAGATGGAGAGTTGAGGAGGTGGGTGAGTAAGGGAAGATTAATAAAAAACAAAACAAAAAAAGGATGAGTAAGTGGTGAGTCAAATTAGTACAAGAAAATGACTATGACTCTCTATATATTTTTTATCAAGACGTAGTTTCCGGCTTTAACATAATAGCCTTTTTTTATGTGTGTGTGTGTGTGTGTGTGTGTGTGTGTGTGTGTGTGTGTGTGTGTGTGTGTGTGTGTGTGTGTGTGTGTGTGTGTGTGTGTGTGTGTGTGTGTGTTATATGCTATAGGCTTATTTATGATCTCAATGTTCTGCTTGTCTCTCTACCTGTCTATCTGTCTGACTCTCTCTCTCTCTCTCTCTCTCTCTCTCTCTCTCCACCCCCGTCTCAGTCTCGGCCTCAAGACTTTACCACTTTCCAAAACGACCAAAAAAGTGGTTTGTCGGTGGGCAAAACACTTATTTCCGAGGCTGTTCATTGCCGCAGGTGTCCCCTCCCTTTCCCTCCCTCCCTTCCTCCCCTTCCCCTTGCTTATACTTTCCTCCCCTTCCCTCTTTCTCTTCCCCTACCTTCTACCTCCTCTCCCCAGCAAGTTACCTCGTCCCCTCCTCCCATACCTCTCCTTCGTCCTCCCCACTTTTCCCTTCGCTTTCTTCCCCTTCCCCTTGCTTATACTTTCCTCCCCTTCCCCCTTTCTCTTCCCCTATCGTCTACCTCCTCCCCTCCTCCTATACCTCTCCTTCGTCCTCCCCACTTTTCCCTTCCCTTTCTTCCCTTTCTCCTTGCTTATACTTTCCTCTTCTTCCCTCTTTCTCTTCCCCTATCTTCTACCTCCTTGGCAAGTCGCTACGTTCCCTTTCCTCCTCTACCTTTCCTTCGTTCCCCACTTTTCACTTTCCTTCCCTCCACTTTCTTTTCCTTAGACTTTCCTTCCCATCTACCTTTCTCTTCCCCTACCTTCTCTCTCCTTAGCTAGTTGCCACTTTCCCTCTTCCTCCAATGCCTTTCCTTCATTCCCTTCCTCTTCTCTTTCTTTTCCTTTCCTTCTCATTACTTAGACTGTCCTCTCCTTCCCTCTTTCTCTCCCCCTACTTTCCTACCGAGTGGCTACGTTCCTCCCTTCTCGTTCCTTTCCTTCGTTCCCTATTTCTCCCTCTTCTTCATCCCCGTTCACTTTCCTCCCTCTCCCTCTCTCTCTTTCCCTACCTTCTTCTCTCTCTCTCCGTAACAAGTCACAATGTTCGCTCCTCCTCTTCCCTTCCCTTCGTCTCCTATCTGTTTCCTTTTCTTCATCCTCGTTCACGTAACATTGCCTCATCACCTTTACTAATTAGATGACGGGCAGGTATGGGGAAGGTAAGCATGATGGAGGAGCGCAAGGAGGAGGGAAGGAGGGAGGCGTCCGTGGAGGGAAGTGGAGAAGGAAAGGCAGGTGTGGAAGAATGTGGAGCAATACGAGGAGGGGAAAAAAATTGGCGTAAAAACTAGTATATGAAAAAAAGGAAACGACAAGACGTGGAAAAACAGCTTTGTCATTTTTAAATAAACAAGATGTCGAGGCGCGATCATCAAAAGAGAGAGAGAGAGAGAGAGAGAGAGAGAGAGAGAGAGAGAGAGAGAGAGAGAGAGAGAGAGAGAGAGAGAGAGAGAGAGAGAGAGAGAGAGAGAGAGAGAGAGAGAGAGAGAGAGAGAGAGAGAGAGAGAGAGAGAGAGAGAGAGAGAGAGAGAGAGAGAGAGAGAGAGACAAAAAAAATAACATTGCAAAAGGGAGAGAAAAAAAATGTAAATCAAAAACTTTCATCGCCTCAAGTACGTAATTTTTTTTTTAATTATCGTTTTAAAGTTCTATAATTCCGAAGTCTTCAGTGTTGGGTAGCTACGCCCCAGAAAGGAAAAAAACACATATACAAAAAAGAAAAACGTACCTTGTATATTGCACTTAACAATAGG
>NC_066536.1:15184162-15204162 GCF_024679095.1 Eriocheir sinensis
AAAACATGATAATATACAATGGCGTGAGATGATATCGACGCACAGGAGGGCACGGCAGGGGCGCGCAGCCTTGGAGGAAGCTAAGGAGCCGAGACGAACACCACAACGACCGTACAGACGACAACAACGACGAGGACGAGGACGATAAAGAAGAGAGAAAGATGCTGATGACGGGAGGTGGATAAGGAAGGGATGACTGGACGAGCGAGGCAGGAGGAGGAGAAGTTGTAGAAGAAGGAGAAAGAGGATGACGACGACGATAACAAAGACGAAAAAGAAGGTGATGACTGGAAGTGGATAAGGAAGGGATGACTGGACGCGAGAGGCAGGAATAGGAGGATAAGTTGTTGAAGGAGAAAGAGGAGGACGAGGACGATAACGACGAAAAAGAAGGTAATGACGGGAGGAGGTGGATAAGGAAGGGATGACTGGACGCGAGAAGCAGGAATAGGAGGATAAGTTGGAGGAGGAGGAGGAGAAAGAGGACGACGATGATGATAACAAAGACGAAAAAGAAGGTGATGACTGGAGGTGGATAAGGAAGGGATGACTGGACGCGAGAGGCAGAAGGAGAAGAAGTTGGAGAAGAAGGAGGAGAAGAAGAAAGAGGAGGCAGAGAAGGAGGAAGAGGAGGACGACGAGGAGGATAACAAAGACGAAAAAGAAGGTGATGACTGGAGGTGGATGAAAAAGGGATGATTAGAGGAGCAAACCAGGAAGAAGAGGAGGAATAGGAGGAGGGACAGGTACACAGGAAGGCCAGGTAAGTATAAAAAAATGAAAGCCTGACCGTATCATAAACCTCTTTGCTCTAATGACTTGGTCCACTTTGGAGATCTTTACTGCCAAGATATATAAACTAAAAAATGAGACGGCACTCACTCTCTCTCTCTCTCTCTCTCTCTGTGTGTGTCTGCCGCATAGCCTAAGAGAGGTGTACGAATCAATTTAGAAAGAGAAAAAAAATATAAAAACCAGAAGGAAATGTTGTTCAGTCTTTTAAGTTTCATGAGGTGAGAATCTACTAATTTTCTCGTTTTTAGTCAGGGAATTTTAACCTAATCTAATTTTAAACGAGTTATCTTCTATTTTTTGATTCGCATATCCTGTGGGGCTGTTACAGAAATCAATGTTGTTCAGTATACTTATAAATTCAACGGGGTGATAATCTACTAGCTAATCTCTCGTTATTTGCTAGGGAATTTTAATGTAATCTAATTCTAAACGAGTCATCCTCTTTTTTTTATTCGCATTGGTTTGGAAGTTTTAGTCTGATCAAATTCTACAAGCGTCATCTTCCTTTCTGATTTGCATTTCCTGAGCCGTTTATGCCTGAGCTCGCCTACTCGATCACAAGGAAGGAAGGGTCTGTCAGTGGTGCGTTGCTGCTCGTCCCTCCGTCGCCTGGCAGCCCGTCATTTCTTGTCCCCACCTTGGCGTCGTGTTGAGGTCTGAGGGACGGACGTTGTCAAATTTGTACGAGACCTTGAAGATCTGTATCATATCTCTTTATAATTTCCTCCCTCCTACGAAAAGAAATTAAGAAGCTGATGATGACGAGGGGGAGGAAGAGGGGGAAGGGGAGGAGGAGGAAGAGGAGGAGGAGAACAGGGAGCGAACAAAGGAGATAGACAAGGTTAGGTAAGTAGATCAGAGGAGGAAGGAGGGAGTCAGTGGAGCGAGTCACAAGAAGTACTAGTAAAGAGATTAGGAAGAGGAGGAGGAGGAGGAGGGGAAGAAGGAGGAAGAGGAGGGGGAGGAGCTGGTAGTAGTGGTGGAAAATTGGGTATGATGACGGTTTTAATTGGTGGAGGTGATGGTGGTGGTGGTGGTGGTACAGATGCTGGTACTGGTATAGGAGTTCTTGGTGATGGTGGTGGTGATGGTGGTAGTGGTGGTGTTGATATAAAAGAGTCGTTGATATTGTTTTATGGGGTGGTGGTGGTGATGGTGGTAGTGGTGGTGTTGATATATAAGAGTCGTTGATATTGTTTTATGAGGTGGTGGTGGTGGCTGTGATTGTGGTAGTGGTGGTGTTGATATATAAGAGTCGTTGATATTGGTTTATGAGGTGGTGGTGGTGGTGATTGGAGGTGAGGAGGTGGCTGTAGGTAGTAGTGGTGTAGATGGTGGTGGTGGTGGTGGTGGCGGTGGTGTTGCTGCCAAGGCTCAGTGCTTCGAGAGACGAGTCGCTCCTTAACGTCTCACGCTTCGCCTCGCCTCAGTAAACACACACACACGTCCCGGCCCGCTGCTACACTGCGCTGCGCCACCTACACACAACACACACTGCGCTGCGCCGCCTACACACAATACATATTGCTCTGCGCTGCCTACACACAGTACATATTACTCTGCGTTGGTCTGCGCCGCCTAAATGCACTAAAATTTGCGCTGCGCTGCCTACACACACTACATATTGCTCTGCGTTGGTCTGCGCCGCCTATATGTACTCTAATTTGCGCTGCACTGACTACACACACAACACACTGCGCAGCGCCGACTTCATTCAGTACATATTTCGCTGTCCCGTTATTTCACTGCCCTGCACCACCCAAAGACCCTTCAAGATTGCGCTTACCCCGGCATCACTAGCATAACTTTGCGTTGCGCCGCGAATATACAAAATAAACCTCTCTGCGCCGCCTAAAGACAATATACATGGCGCTATCCTGTCGTTACTCAGCTCAGAAACTTCTATACTTACTAACTTCACTAACTACTCAACCCTATCTTTGCTCTGCGCTGCGCTACATATAACACACACCAATCTGCGCACCTCTACAACCTCTACTACCTCTACGCGCTGCAATTTCATTCTCACACATCAAACTGCGCCGCGCCTTCACGAGATCCCACGCTGCCCGATCGCCCGACCTCTCCCGTGCGGCGAGGTAAGGCCACGCGGCTCAGCGATCCTAAAGACGCAATTGCCAGTGAGAAATGGACACTAAAACGTCTTCCCAAGGCTCTTCCAGGCGAGGCGAAGCGACGGAAATGAGGAGAGGAGCAAATTAGTGGTTCATGAGCTGCCCGATGCGTTTTTCCTGCCAGGCTGCGAAGTGGTTATGGGTTCTCATGTATTTTTTTTTTTTTTTTTTTTTTTTTTTTTTTTTTTAGTGGGTTGGAGTAGGTGGGTGGGAAGATTTGTGAGTGAGTGTGAATGGTGATGGTGGTGGTTAGTGATGGTGGTGGTGGTGTTGGTGTTGGTGATGCAAGATTTCATTCACACTCGTAAGATGTTGAGTTGCGCTATTTTAAAAGAGAAACTGAGACACACACATTTGCACACACACACACACACACACACACACACACACACACACACGACAAACAAGAAGAAGGAAGAGGAACAAGAAGACGAACGAATAATAGGAGGAGAAAAAGAGGAAAACAATAAAGAGCAAAAATATTGACAATGATGATGAATGGAGCAGAGAGGAAAAAAAAAAGCAGGAAATTCGAGTGAGGAGAGATCGAGAGACAGAGAAACAATAACGAGGAAGAGGAAACGAGGATGACGACGACGAACAGAGAGGAATAGAGAAAGAACAAAGGTAAGGATGAAGGTTGACGGTGAAAGAGCAAAGAAGAAACGCAAACGAGGAAAAAAATATGAAACAGTATGAGACAAAAGAATGAAAGAATGACGAAGAAAAGGTAGAGAAAGGAAGAGAGAGAACGGTAGATAAACGACAGGAGAGGCATAGGGAAACAGAAAGACAAACGTATAATATAGAGAAAATACACACAGAGAAAACGGAACAAAGAAGAAACGAAAACCGAAGGAGAAAAACATAACAGAAAACGAAGGAGAAAGACACGGGGAAAGTAAGAAATTAAAGACACAGGAAAAGAAGGAGTGGGGAAAATAAAGACAGGATAAAACAAAACAAACAAAACAGAAACAAAACAAAACATGGGGAGGGAGGATTTGGAGCAGAGGAGAGAGGGAGACACATGAATGAAGAGAGAGAGAGAGAGGAGAAAGAAAGAAAGAGAGAGGAAATTAAAGAAAGACAGGTCGGGGCAAGGGCGGTGAAACCCAAACAAGTAAGTGGCCAGTGTGTGCTCAGCGGTGGAGGGGGGGAAAGGGTGGCTCACGGGGGGAAAGGGGGGGCTCAGGGGGGGCAGGCAGTGACGGGGCGCGAAGATTGATGAAGCTTATCCACTTGATTTCGTTTGTGCGGAGGCGAAGAACAGCGACTTTAAGGGCTGATTTCTGCTTGCCATACCGAGAGAGAGAGAGAGAGAGAGAGAGAGAGAGAGAGAGAGAGAATGTAGTTAGGGTGGGAGCGACGTCACCTAATCTTTAAGACTCCGGGATCAAGTTTCAAATCAGATTAATCGCCGAGATAATGAGATAACGCACGCCCTAACTCTCTCTCTCTCTCTCTCAAATGTGGCAATGATAAAGATTATATTTAAGATAGAAAAGGATGGATGGTAGAGATGTGAAAAAGCGAAAAGATAATACAAAGCGTTAAAATGCTCTTACTTCCCAAGGAGTGTTTCTGTTTTCATTTAAAAAAAAAAACGATAGTTTTAATAAGTGAAAGTTTCTAAGAAATTCCAAAGCAGAGGATAAGATGGGCAAGAACACAGACAGATAGGAATACACACGTACACACAGGATGACACACATACACACACACACACGGTGGGAGGCGTGCGGGGGCGGTGTGCTGGATGGAGGACCAGGGCCCAAGTTCCGC
This sequence comes from Eriocheir sinensis, assembly GCF_024679095.1. NCBI lineage: Eukaryota > Metazoa > Arthropoda > Malacostraca > Decapoda > Varunidae > Eriocheir > Eriocheir sinensis. The sequence goes on from NC_066536.1 coordinate 15,188,878, forward strand.
CCGGTGCTACAAGCTGACAGTTTCCACCAATCGCCGAGTGGCTCAAAACTACCTACCTACATGCTATCCCGATGACCACCTATCAACCCAGACTTTAGCGAAACTACTGTGGAGCAAAGATGAGTTCTGGGGAACAGCATGAGCTAGACAAGATGGCGCCAAAATAAACACTTGCCTGCACCACGAACAAGCCGGGGCCGACCAACAGGCCCTATCAAGATAGCCTACCGGTGCAACACACACACACACACACACACAGACACACACACACACACACACACACACACACACACACACACACACACACACACACACACACACACACACACACACACACACACAGACACACACACACACACACACACACACACACGTACACATTACGCACTCCGTGATGCAGTGGATCACGCCCTCGAGTAAGGTTCGCATCTCAGCAGGTCAAAAAATTTCGCTAGTAGCAGCAGCTGCTTTCGGAGGATAGGGCAGACGATCAAGGGTCCAGCACGTGATCAGACCGTAGGTGAGTGACACATACGAGTGCAGCGCTTAGTACAATGAGCTCATATTCTAAAGATTCTGTGTTCGATTTCAGGGCGGGTAGAGCAGAGCCCACTGCCCCAGTAGTGAAGAGGTGACGGGTGTCAGACGGGGGCTGTGTCCCGCCCCCCGGCGAATAACCCAGAACTGGACACCCAAGGCCTTCTGACCAGGGATTTACGAGTCTTGTAAGGTACAATTAGGCGGACACAAGTAGGTGAACACACACACACACACACACATACACACACACACACATACACACACACACACACACACACACACACACACACACACACACACACACACACACCTCGTCCCTCCAGTTGTCAAGGACACACTAGAAGCAGCAGCAGCAGCAGCAGGTGGAGGAGGAGGAGAAGGAGGAGTAGGAGTAGTAGTAGTAGTAGGAGGAGGAGTTGGAGGAGAAGTAGGAGGGGGAGGGGGAGGAAGGAGTCGAGTCACCTTGAACACTGGCAGCATCTGGCGGCGGCGGACTCTTCCTGTGTTCACCTGGTTACGGGGAGTCCGGGCAGGTAACCTCTGACTCATTGTACTCATCTCCCTCACCCATGGCTGGAGGGCTGGAGGGAGTGGGCGGGGAGGGAGGGGAGAGGAGGGAAGGGAGGCTATCTGTGTTGTTTTGCATGAGTTTAAGTTTTCGCATTTCAGGGCTGGGCAGGGAAGGACAGGTGGGGTGGGGTGGGGGAGGGTAGGGGAGGGTAAGGCAGGCTGGAGGGGAGTAAAGCAGGTTAGAGCAGGGTAGGGCAGGGTAGGGTAGGCCAGGGAAAGGTAGGGTAGGGCAGGGTAGGGCATGTCAGGGCAGGGCGAGGCGGGGTGGGGGGGGGGGGGGGGGGCAAGGCGAGGCGAAGGGCGTCAGGAGGGGGATAAGGTGTCAAGGTGGTGATGTGTCGCTCCTTACGCAGGGCCCCACGTGTGTGTGTGTGTGTGTGTGTGTGTGTGTGTGTGTGTGTGTGTGTGTGTGTGTGTGTGTGTGTCTCCCGGATGGACCTCACAAAGTTACAATCACATTTTTTCCCGAGGTAGTTTCCAGAAAGGCTGAGTAATCCTAGACGGCGGCGGGGAGTGTCTGGGCAGCTTTTGGGGCGCCGGCTGCGGGGCGTGGACGCGGGGGAAAACAAAACCGAGGCAACGAAGACAATCCTCGCTTTCTTCCCTTGGCGGCGACGTGTGTGTTTCTTGCTCATCAAGGTCCCGCCCGCCCGAACAATGCTCGCAACTAACGGCCGAGCTTTTGTCCACCGCCGTGAGACTCTCCACTTTCCGGGTAAGCTTTATTTTGTAGCCTTTTTCTCGTCCACCTTTGCCTTCAGGGATGGATTGAGTGGATGGCTGGCTGGAGAGGGGAGGGAGGGAGGGAGAGGGGGGAGGGGGAGGGGGTTGGGACGGAGTGAAGCGAGTGTGAGAAATGACTCCAGACGTGAAACAGCGAGGACGACGAGGGCTCCGCGAGGGGGTTGTTGCAGGTGATTTATCTCCAGGTGTGGCGAGAAGTGTGCTTTCCTCCACTCTTTCTTCCTCTTCTCTTCTCTCCTCGCCTCTCCTCCTATTCCCTTCGCTCTACCTACGCCTTCGAGCAATAATAGTCTTTTCCTCTTCCCTCGTTTCTCTTTTTTTCTATTTTCCTTCTCGTTCCTTCTCTCTGCTCTAGCTTTCGTGATGTATTGTGATTTCTCCACCTCTAACCCTCCACATTTTCTCTCCTCTCCATTCCTGTCTCCTCTTTTTTTCCCTCCTCTCTTCTTTATTCTTTTCTCTTCCCTCCTCTCCACTCTTCTCTTCTCTCCTCTCCATTACTTTATCTCCTCTTTTTTCCCCTTCTCTTCTCTTTATTCTTATCCCTTCTCTCCTCTCTCTTCTCGCCTTCTCGTCCTCTCCATCGGTCACGGACGCTGGGGGTTGCTTGAGGCGAGGGTGGGAGGGAAGGGAAGGGTCAGGCAGGGGTGTCTCAGTAAGCGGGCATCCCACGAGGAGAGGCCCTTCATCTCCCAGCCGGCAGTCCAGCCACCTGTCTCATGGTACACCAGTGGGTCAAACAGTCGATAAGTCACCCCCGTTAACCAGTCGCACACACACTGGTCCAAAGGCATCGGTCTCCCATTACGAGTATTTGCCAAGCCCACAGAGAAGGTTAATTGGGTTTTCATGGTCGTTTTTCTCCTTTCAAGATGCAGAAGCCGTGTCAAACTATCACCAGCAGCACAAAACGATCCGTGGAAGTCCCAACAGCAACTTATATACGAGAGGGATTTCAAATAGGGAGCTGAACTGAGGAGCTGATATGTTTAGAAAGACAGGCTTGTACAATCTTTCTCGTTACTATAACCCACTTCAGTTAACCAGTTAGCTACGTGTCGGTCATTCCGTTAACTAAGTTCCTCCCGAAATTGACCTCTCTTTTGGCCGCTCATTACTTTTGTCTTTGTAGGAACAGCGATTAGCGGGCTTTTTTTTTTACACTTTTTTTTTTGTTGCCCTTGAGCTGTTTCTTTAGCTGTAAAAAACAAATAGCAAACAGTCCTGAGGTTAACAGTCAGCAACACAGTATAAAGTCACGTAAGCTAACCAGTCTGTCACATCAGTCAGTCACTCCGCTAATTAAGTTCACGATAGCAAACAGTCATGAGGTTAACCAGTCTTCTAAATAGTCAACGTAATTTAGTATGGTCACTTAAGTTAACCAGTCCTCTATTTCAGTTAGTCAGTCAGTCAGTCAGTTAGTGTCTTATCCTGTCAGTCAATCAGTCTATTCCTCTATCAATTCTTTCGGTCAGTCGATCAGTCAGTCAGTCAGTCAGTCAGTCAGTCATTCAAATAGTGTTTCATCATAGTCTTATCCTGTCAGTCAATCAGTCTGTTCCTCTGTCAGTTATTTCGGTCAGTGGGTCAGTCAGTCAGTCAGTCAAGCAGTCAGTCAGTCATTCACTCGAGCAGTCAGTCATTCAGTTAGTGTTTCATCATAGTCTTATCCTGTCAGTCAAGTAGTCTGTTCCTCTATCAATTCTTTCGGTCAGTAGGTCAGTCAGTCAGTCAGTCAGTCAGTCATTCAGTCAGGCACTCGAAGTCAGTCATTCAGTTAATGTTTCATCAGAATTTTATCCTGTCAGTCAAGTAGTCTGTTCCTCTATCAATTATTTCGGTCAGTTGGTCAGTCAGTCAGTCAGTCAGTCACGCAGGACTCTAAAATTTATTACCCCTGAGCTACCAAGTCCTTGTCACAGCCACTGGCAAAGAAATAAAGGAAGAAAAAAAAACGAAAATATATATATGATGAAAATTCTGTAAGATTGTAATGCGACTTCCAGAACATAAACCAATCAGTGGAGGAAGAGGAGGAGGAAGAAGAAGAGGAAGAGGAGGAAGACGAGGACGAGGACAAGGAGGAAAGGGTGGGACAGATGATGAAGCATGGAGAGAAAACACGAACGATAAAGAAAGAAAATCGAAGATAGAAGAAAATAAAAAGAAATACTATAATACTTGAAGGCGAAGACAAGAGATTTAAGAGGAGGAGAACGAAACGAATGATGAAAAAGATGAAGAAAAGAAGAAAAAAAGAAGGAAGACAGATAAGTCGGACTCAATTTCAACTTTACTATATGACATCAAACCTGCTTTTTTTTTTTTTTTAGTATATCGAGACAGTATGCGAGTGCTACAATACCCCCCCCCCACCCGCACCCCCTTCCCCCCCCCCCAAAAAAAAAAAGGTCGTGAATGTTCCCAAATATATGACAGTTTCTCGCTTGACTAGTTCAGGTGTGTGTGTGTGTGTGATCGGGGAAGGCATCAAAAGCGTGAGAACTTTTGTGTTTTGTCGGTAAATGAAATGACAGGAGGGAGGGAGGGAGGGAGGGACGGAGGGAAGGAAGGAGATACACGATAGGATAAAAAAAAAAAAAAAACAGGGAAGAAGAAAGAGGAAGAGGAAGGACTGGAGGAGAAGAAGGAGTTAGAGGAGGAGGAAAGAGGGGAGAGAGAAAATGAAAGGGAAATGAAAGGAGTTGTGAAAAGAAGATGAATACTGAAAAAAATAACAACAACAACAACAACTGACATCAACAAGGAGTAAACATCAAACTTACATAAAAAAAGCAATAAATCATCACAATAACATTCACAAAACAACAACAACAACAACAACTCCTTTTCTCCTTTTCTTCCTAACTCCTTCCTTCCTTTCCTTCCTCCGGACCCATTGCGCCGCACACCTGACTACGCTCAAGCCAGTCATATTTATTGCTCCGATCCGTAGTAATCAGTGTTCAGGTGTGTGCTGCGTCTTATCTTGCGCTGCTGACCCACTTGGAGGAGGAGGAGGAGGAGGAGGAGGAGGAGTGGGAAAGGGGGCGTGGTCAGGTCAAGGTTTGGTGAGTCGATAGAGGAATGATGGCGGTGAAGGTAGTATTGTCACGCTCTCTCTCTCTCTCTCTCTCTCAAATGTAAAAAATAAAGTAGGAGAAATAAACATGTGAGAAAGAACTTAATTGAATCTGCAGGAAGAGAAGAAATCAAACAAAAAAAGACGTAAATAAGAGAATGACAAAAGGAAAACGAAATAATAATGACAATTCTCACCTTAGATTGCCAGGAAAGGAAAGTAAAGAAAGAGGAAAACGTGCAGCAGCTTCAAGACAGAGGAAAATGTGCAGGGAGGTTGGGAAGAAGAAGAAGAGGAGGAGGAGGAGGAGGAGGAGGAGGAGGAGGAAGGAAAACCAGCAACTTGTGTGGGAAAAAGGAATGGGAAGTGGAAGAAATATTTTTTAAGGGGGGTGGGGGATAACGTCCTCTGATGCCGTTTAAATCCCTTCAGTGTGTGTGTGTGTGTGTGTGTGTGTGTGTGTGTGTGTGTGTGTGTGTGTGTGTTGTTTGTGTGTGGGGCCTTTTCTTTTTTTTCATTATATTTCCACGATCTCGTCTTTTATTTTCTATTTTTTTCAGTTTTTATTTTTATTTTATCATTATTTTTTTCATTTTAATTCCACGGTCTCCCCTTTTATTTTTTTTCTCTCAAGCACTCAATTTTTTTTTATGTTATCTATTTCCTTTTCTTTGAGTCTCTACTTCACCTTCTTCGTTGTTGGAGTGTTTATTTCTTTCTCTTTTTGTGGTTCTCTTTTGATTTCTTTTTTGGTACTTTTTTTCCTTTTCCGAACTCTCAACTTTTTCAGTCATTCTTTTTTCTCTTTGGTTGTTGACATTCATTTTTTTCTCCTTTATCCGCGGTTCTGTTCATGGTTTTCCTTATTCACGGCTCTCCTTTACTCACTACTCTACTCATTCACGGTTCTTTTCTGTTCGCTATCCTTTATCACGGTTCTATGTTGATCACGGTTGGTTCTCCTTATCCTCCTTGTCCTCTATCATCAATGGCACGGCTCTATTAATTTCTTTCCATATTTCGATTTTTTCTTTTTTCTCTCAAAGGCGGACGGATTCATGAGTTCACAATCGCCGAGGCAAAGAAAATACCGTCTGATCACTCACTGGAACCGCCCCTATAGTCTCTCTCTCTCTCTCTCTCTCGACTACATGGTGACCGGCTACTGTTCTGCTTTGTAAAGTCGAATGATTTGCAAGGTTTTGGAGGTTGGCTGGGATGGGAATGGGGGGGGAAAGGGGGGTAACTGGGCGGGGTGAGGGGTCAGCTCAGGGGGTACGGAGGGGGGCGGGGCGGGGGTGAGAGGAGAGAGGGGCATCGCGGGGTGTGGCAGACAGGCTTGGAAGGGGCAGGAAAGGGGAGAGAGAGATGGGAGAAATGGAGGTAAGGGAAAGTACTGTATAGGGGTGATGAGGGGTGAAGGGAATGGGCCGAGAGATGGGTGAATGCGATGTGAGGATGTGTGTGTGTTTGGTGGGGTGTGGCGGGGTAATGGGGTGAAAAGAAAGGGTAAATGAGGTGATGTGTAGGTGGAGATGGACGATAACTGGGGTGTGAAGGAATGTGGAGAGGCGGGGAGAGGTGTGGAGGAGTGGAAAAATGTGGAGTGTGAGATCGGAGTGTGGTGGGCGTGGTGAGGCTGGAGAAGGCGTGAAGTGGAGGTGGAGGAGGAGGAGGAGGAGGAGGAGGAGGAGGAGATGATGAAGATGAGAAGGATATGTGAATAGACAGCAAAGGCCTACTACTACTACTACTACTACTACTACTACTACTACTACTTAAACAAGAAAAAATATTAAGTACTATGTTCACTATTTATCATTACTATTATACACTTGGCTAATCCTGATCTCGTACTTTATTTTCTTCACTTCAAAATAGCCGCAAAATAAAGTTAGTTATAAATGCAACGTATACGAAGACATAGAAGAAAATAAAACAAATAAAACCAATGGAGAGGAATGGCAAAGAAGAAGAAGAAGAAGAAGAAGAAGAAGAAGAAGAAGTTGAGTAAAAAGAAACAGATGAAGAATAATAAAGAAGAACAAGAAGAAGAAAGGAAAATGAATAAAAAATAACAAAAAAAAGAAAACAGCAAAAAAGAGAAAAAAAAACACACCAGAGGAAAACAGGAAAAAGAAGAAAAGAGAGAAGAAGAAAAGGAGAATAAACAGGAAAAAGAAGAAAAGAGAGAAGAAGAAAAGGAGAACAAGCAGAACACCAAAACAAGAAAACAATGTGTGTGTGAGACGCATCGCCCAGACAAACAGACAAACAAAAGGAGAAAGAAAGACACAGTAGAAGATTGAGAGTGAGATAGAGTAATAAAAAGTAAAAAAGAAATGAAAAAAAAATCCCGAATCAGGTAGCCAAGACCATAAACCTGTCAGAAAGGATTACATGAGAACGCCATACCTCCCCTCCTCTCTCTCCAAGAAGGGATCGAACCCCCACCCTCTCCTTCGCAAGTCGAGCACCGCAACCAACGAGCCACCAGTCCGCGAGCATAAAAGGAGAAAGAAAGAGCGAAAGAGAATTCAATCTGCTTCAAACTCCCGGCGATGTGGATGCAAACAGAAGCAAGTGGATGAGCAAATAAAACGAGGTGGAGGTGGTGGTGGTGGTGGTGGTGGGAGAGTCCTAGGAACGGGAAGGACTGTCAGTGTGTGTGTGTGTGTGTGTGTGTGTGTGTGTGTGTGTGTGTGTGTGTGTGTGTGTGTGTTCAAGGGGGAGTCGGAGGTCTATTAGTATTGATGTTTTCTTATCTTGTTTTTTTCTTTTTTTCTCTTCTTTCTTATCTCCATTTCTTGTTTTCCTCTGTGTTTTTTCTTCTCTCTTTTTTTTGCTGTTCTTCTTGTTTTGGTTATTTTCGTATTCATCTTCCTTTCTTGTGATCTTTCTTCTTGTTCCTCTTCTTTTTCTTTTTCTTCTTCTTTTTCTTCTTCTTCTTCTTTTTCGTCTTCTTTTTTCTTCTTCTTTTTCTTCTTCCATTTTTATCTTTTTTTTTCTTTTCCTTTTTTTCTTCTTCTTCTTCTTCTTCTTCTTCTTCTTCTTCTTCTTCTTCTTCTTCTTCACCCTCTTCTTCTTCTTCTTATGGGTTAGTATCGACAGGACAAGGTGAATGAGGTACTGTAAGAACCTAACCTTCAAATCCCACTGGCCTCTCTCCTTCTCCTCCTCCTCCTCCTCCTCCTCCTCCTCCTTCTCCTCCCTCCCCCTTTGCGGCGTGGAGGCTAATGAAATGGAGTCTGAACGTCATAACTGAGCTTCCCTTTTCTTGACCTTGAGGATTTCTCGTTTTTAGGCCGTCTGGAGAAGGAGGAGGAGGGGGAGCTGGAGGGGTCGCTGGAGGAGAAGGAGGAGGAGGAGGAGGGGGAGCTGGAGGGGGAGGAGGAGGAGGAGGAGGAGGATCAGAAAAAGAAGAAGAAAAAGAAAGAACAAGAACAAGGATAACGAGGAAATAAAAAAAAAGGAAGAGGAAGGTCTTGACGAAAGTGAAAAAAAGAGAAAGTAAAAATCAAAACCAAGCAAAACAAAATCAAACAGGCAAACAAGCACACTAATAAATGAGCCTCCTTAAAAAAATCCGAAACTTACAGAACGAAAAAAAAAAAAGACCATAACTAAAATAAAAAAAAGTCAACAGAAAGCTTAAAGAAAAAAAAATAAAGACAGAAATGGTAAAGAAAACGAGACTAGCAGAGGGGTGGGGGTGGGGGGGAGAGGGGTCACTTAAAAAAAAATAATCCTCTTCGAAAGCATCATAATTTATAAGACGATTGTCAAGCCCATATAAATAACATCAGTCGGACGGCGGCAGTGGTGGTGGTGGTGGTGGTGGTGGTCTAGGTGGTGGTGGTGGTTTTGAATTTACCTCAAGTCAAGGCTTTGTGTGAAGGGTCTCGGTTGGGCGGGGTTTGATGGGGAGGGGAGGGGAAGGGAGAGGAGGGGAGGGGCTGGGATGTGATGTGATGTGATGTGATGGGAAGGGATAGGATAGGAGAGGAGAGGGAATGGTACTGGGGAAGTGGAAGGGATGTTATGGGATGGGATGGAAGGGAAGGGGAAAGTAGAGGGGAGACGGGAGGGAGGGGAAGAGAAGGGAAGGGAAGGGAAGGGGAGAGGAGGGGAGGGAAGGAGATTGGGGGAGTGAAAGGGATAGGATGGGATGGGAGGGAAGGGGAAAGTAGAGAGGGAGAGGGGAGAGTGGGGAGGGCAGGTAAGGATAGGGTAGGAAAGGGGAGGGGAGGGGAGGGGAGGGGAAGGGAGGGGGGAGTGGTTTGAAAATATTGGCTTTTGTTGTCAGGATGAGTTGCTGCGCTGGACGGCCCCGCTACACCTGAGAAAAGACCGCCACTTATGTGTGTGTGTGTTTTACTTATGCTTGCTTAGTTGCGGTAATGTTCTTTTTTCTTTGTCTGTATGAATGAATATTTTCTTTTTTATTATTATTACTATCATGCGAATTTTCACCTGTTGTAGAGAGTTAACTATTACGCTTGGCTACTGAATTCTTACCTATTGTGCACTGTAAGCTATTCGGTCATATCTATCAATAAATCAATCAATATCTATCGAGAAAATAAAGAAAATGAAGAGGAAGGTCTTGACGAAAGTGAAAAAAAGAGAAAGGAAAAATCAAAGCAAAACAAAACAAAATCAAACAAGCAAACAAGCACACTAATAAATGAGCCCCCTTAAAAAAAATCCCAAACTTATAGAATCAATATCTATCTAATTATATCTAACTATCTACCGTGTGTCTGTTTGTGTTTGTGTGTTTGTGTGTGTGTGTGTGTGTGTGTGTGTGTGTGTGTGTGTGTGTGTGTGTCGTGATGCCCCGGGTCATGCCGCCGCCTCAGTCCTTTACAACGCTATAAACAACCCCGACACATCCCTTCCCACGAGGCCACGCCCTAACGCTTACTTTCCAATCCACGCCGCTGCCCCACGCGCCGAAACTCCCTCTCACCCACCCACAGCCACCCACATCCACCTACACTTTACCCCATTCACTTACATCCACCCCCACACCCTCTTTCACCCACCCATATCCTTCCTCACCCTTTCCTATACGCTTACATTCACCCACACCCACCCACATCCAGTCATACCATCCCTGATATACGGTCATCCATCCCCATTTTCTTACATCCACTCACACCCGCAGGCACTCCACTTTCCCCATTCCTTGCTCATCCACATCATCCATTCGCACTCTTCCTCACCCGTCGACACTCACCCTCATCCACAGTCACTCATCCTCATCCACTTTTACCATTCTTCATCTACACCCACACCCACCCACACCCTCATTAACCCATCATTATCATCCACCTTTTTTACCCTCACTCACCCAGCCACGCCCACCCTCATCCACCCTCCCCCCTTCCTCCCCGCCCCCCCTAAGATGCCTCGCCTATCTACCTGCCCGATTTACCTGCTTACAAATCGCTTTCCCTGCCTAAAAAAAAAAAAAAAAAAATCTCGATCACATGCAGCCTGCCACTGGTAATTCCTGCACCACGCCTTTCTCTCTCTCTCTCTTTTTTTTCCATTCCTTCTACGCCTATCTCGATTTCTCTCTTGTTATTCTTTCTTTTCCTTTTCCTTCCATTTCTTTTTCTTCTTTTTTTCTCTACGTAACGTCTCTTATCTCTCTTTCTATTTTTTTCTTTCCCTCTTTTCACTCTTTCTCTGTCTCTCTGTCGCTCCGTATTTTCTTTATGGTTCTGTTAGTTCCCTTTTCTTTCTTTTTATCTTTGCTATCCTATTCATCATCTTCCCTTTTCTTTCATCTCCGTTCTTTATTGTGCATTTTTTTTTACTTCCTCTCTCCTTTCGTCTGTCATAAATTATTAAAGCGAGTGTCTCTCTTGCGAAATGTTCAGTCAGGCACAGAACACGCGAGGAGGCGGACAGATGCAGGCGGGGAGGGAGGGAGGGAGGGAAGGAGAGAGGGAGAGGAGGCACTGAGACAAGTAAGCAGGCAGGCAGGCAGAAAGTTGGAGGAAAGTCACACACACACACACACACACACACACACACACACACACACACACACACACACACACACACACACACACACACCTTAATATACTTCCCTTACCCCTTCTTCTACTCTATTATTTTATTTTCCCTTCCATCATCACTCCTTTCCTCCCCTTTTCTAGTCCTTCCTCTCCTCGTTTTACCCCAAAATTCCTATACTTCGGTTTGGTTTCCTATTATTTCCTTATTTATCCTCCTTCTCTTACTCCCTATGCGGCCTCCGTTACTTCTTACTTCTCCTCGTAACGCTTCTTCACGCCATGTTCAGAAGACAAGAAGAGTGGAAACAGGTCTGAGGGCGGGTGGTAGGAGGGGAGAGAAGAGAGAGAGTGGTAGGGTGGGAGAAGGGGCAAGGAGTAGGGGACTTGACTAGCGGACGAGACCTGGAAGCCATTAGTACCCGACCCAGGCAGGGGAGACAGCAAGCCCGCCAAGAAAAGCCATTCATCTCGACGTCACAGAACACGTGTAGTAACGGCGTTTACGCGCTGGCAAGCTGGGGTCGACGGGGCGCAGGTGGGGCGGGCCAGATGAGATAATGATGGCGACTAATGAGGAGCAATGAGGAGGAGGGGATCTGGGTTGTGTCAGTGAGGTGCAGCGGTCCCTTTGGTTCTGGGCTCTCGTGGACTTTACCGACGCTGGGGAAGGGTAGGGTAGGGTAGGACAGGGCAGGGCAGGGCTGGGCTTGTGGCTTTCTGGGTCTCGACTTGCTCATGGAGGCTGGAGGGTCGGCAGTCGCTTCGTGGTGTTGGTGTTGGTTGTTTCTTGCTGCAGCGGAGGAGGCTTTCATTACTGTGCTGGGTGTGGTGGTGGTGGTGGGTGTGGTGGGTGTGGTGGTGGTGGTGGTGGTGGGTGGATGTGCAAGTTGAGGGCGAGAAAATGATAGTGATAGTGGAGCTGGTGGTACTAAAATTGGTGGACGAGGAGGAGGAGGAGGAGGAAAAAGAGGAGAAAAAGGAGGAATGAAAGAAAAAGAGAGAGGAAAGAGAAAGAAGGAAAGGAGCAGGTTGGTTGGATGACTTACCACAGCAAAAGCAATGATAGACCACCACCACCACCACCACCACCACCACTCAACGCTCTAAACCCCTCCTTTTTCCTTAGTCTTCTTCTTCAAACACCCTTCTTTTCTCTTCTCCCCAACATTTCTTATACGTTACTCCCCTCCTCATCTCCCCCTTCTTCTCCCTAACAATTTAACTTTCACCCCCACTTCCTTCCTCTTCTCCCTTCCCTATCATTGCTGCACCATTTGTTCCCCTTTCCTCAAAAACAAACACTCATTTACTTTACCGACGCTGGATATATTCACTGTGTTATTGTAGTTTCTCTAATAAAAACTCCCATATGATGTTTGTGTGCCCCATCCTGCTCCAGCAAAAGCTCTAATTTCATCTCTCCACCTGGTCCTCTGTGTGGTGTCAGTGTACTCTATTTCGCTCCGGCAAACGCTCTAATTTCATCTCTCCACCTGATCCTCTCTCTGTATTGCCTTGACTTTTACAATTCCTGGGTTGCCACTCTGGTACTTTGATGGTCGGTTTGTTATCAGTTCTACGCATGACATGACCTGCCCCGGACAATTTCGTATTCATAATTAAAATACCTTCAGCCTTTGTCTTCTCTAATCCACGATGCTTGCTTGCTTAATGTCTCTCCAGCATTCTTCTCTTCATTCCTCTTTGTGCGCTTCATGGCTTTCTCTCTAAGATCTTTTGTGAGGGCACCAAGATACTGAACCATGTGTTGGGACTGGCAGGATACGCTGATTGTACACTTTTTCTCTTCAGGTCGAGTGGTGGGTTGCTCTTCCTGATATTACTATGTTTACCAAAAGCATACCCCCCCCACCCATCCCATTCTGATTCGCTTTCTGATTTCTTTTTCGTAGGATGGGTTTGCTGCACCAACTATCTGTTTTAGAGATGCATATCGGACAAGGATTTCGTTCCCGAGCATGCTTTGTTGTCTTGTCCAGTAATTATTGAGAATTTCCTTCGTTTTCTTCATCTTCAGACCTACTTTTAGACTCTTTCTGTGGGTCTCATCGATCGTTCTTAGCAAGTTTTCCTCTAAATAAGTTAGTGAGCCTTCTTACTGTGCTAATTATGAGGCTGTTTGGGTATTTACCGTCTATCGTGTTCATTTATATTGTCCTAATTTCTTTCAACACCTGCATCTACACTACCACCATCGCCTCCATTCCAGCATCAACACTACACTTCCACCACCACCACTATAACCACAAACACCACAACCTCACCACCACAACAGCATTTCCAAAAACAACACCACTCACCAACACCACCACAATCACCACCACCACCTTGAACACTCCCAACACCTAAATAATCACCGCAAACACTCACATCATCACCACTATCAACAACAGCATTTCCAAAACCAAAGCCACCCATCAACACCACCACAATCACTAGCACCACCAACAAACACCGTCACCACCCTCCATTAACACTTCCAGCACCACGACCGGTCCCTCATTCAATGCTTTTCTTTCCAAACAGTCCACGCCACGACGACACAAACGACTTTACGACTCCGCCAATACCTCCCTCACCCAACGCCGGGACTCCTTCAACCCTTAATACCTCCATACCTTCAACGATCGGGAGCTTGCGTAAGGGAGGGATGGAGAGAGGGGGGGATGGAATGGAGTGTGTGTGGAGGGGTGACTGTAGCTGAGGGTATGGTAGAGGGGCTGGAAATGGTAAGGGGGTGGGGGGTGACTGTAGCTCGGGGAATGAATGGCAGGGGTGGTTGAAACGGCGTCTGAGGGTATAGCAGTGGAAGGTGGAACTGCTGGGTGACCTTAGCTTAGGGAGTGAAGGGGGTGGTGGAGGGAATGGTACAGGTGGAGGAGGAGGTCATTAGTGGTGGGGAGATACAGGTGGAGTGAAAGTCGTCGTTTGTGGTTTAAGGCTACTGATAAAACTGATCAAAAGTGTGACCCCTCAAATTTGATACCACTGCCATCTCCACGACCACCTACCAATACTACTTCTCCCACCATTGCTACCACTACCACTGCCTACATCATCGCACCCCCATTATCACTAACCCACTACCAAGGCAGTCACAACCATCACCATTATCACTATCATCACCGTCATCAGCAGCACGACCAAGAAACTTCACTATCACCAATCACAGCAATCTAACGTCATTTTCACCACACTCAATCACCATCACCACTATTATTAACGACACTACCACAAACACGACCTCCACAACTAACTCTACTTTAGCAACAAACCGTAACAACAACAACAAAACGAAGAGTCTACCACCTCAACCACCACCACCCCTTCTATTTCCACTACCACCACAACGAGCACTGACCTCCTCCTGATCTTCCTCCTCCTCCTCCTACTACTACTACTACTACAGCCACTACTATCACCTTCATCACCACCATCACGACCAACAGCTTGCTACCTTTTTTTTTTAAAAAGGAAAAAAAAAGAAGAAAAAGAAGCAAAATAAACAAAAAAAAAATAGCGGAGAAAAAAGTTGCCCTCTCTCTCTCAAAAAGGTGAAAGTAAGCTGCTGCAGTTCGAATGAGAGAGGAGGTGATACCTCCCAATGAAAGAGTTCAAGTTTGTGGAGAGAGGAGTGAGCTGAAGATGAAGATTGTTCCAGAGTGCGTGAGGATGATGGATGAAAAGATGAAGGGTTAGGAGGCAGGAGCCGAGGGAGCAGGGAGGCAGTTAGGGGAGAGTCGAGTAGAGCAGTCAGCCAGAAAAGGGAAGATAGAGGGGGGGCATAGAAGAAAGTTCAGAAGAAGAGAGGTGGAAAGAGAGGAGAGAAGAAAGAAACTCAGCGGGAGGGAGGAGAGGTAGAAGGCCGAAGACTAGGGAAGCCCAAGGAGAAGATGAGACACATGAGATGCATGCTCATCCAGAGCATAGTGTTGGGACGAGGCCCCCACACAATGAGATGGGGACATGAACTGCGGGCGAGGCCCCTGAGAATAGATGGACCAGGACAGACCAGAGGCTAAGAAGAGATTTAGGGAAGAGAGTTCCAGTTTGAGCTTTGTGGAGATTTTGAGACAAGATGAGTGTTGAGAGTGAGTTGAGAGTTAGATAAGATGTTTGTGTGGATAGTTGTTGAAGAGTGTTGTTTGAAGTGGTGGGTGAAGGCCTGTAGTTGTTGTGCGTTGAAGGACTGTGGAGGAACAAGAATCTGAGTTGAAATGAACCACAGGTTCTTCGGCTCCCAGGCCTTAATTGGAACCCCCAGCCCTTCTGGCGTTAAGGTTCTTTCTAAGG
>NC_066536.1:15209162-15229162 GCF_024679095.1 Eriocheir sinensis
GAGTGGTAATTGCCGGTGGTGGGCGGAGAGATAGGAAGGCAGGTAGGCAACAGGTAGGTAGGTTGGGAGGGGTAGGGAGGGCTAGTAGCGGTTTGGTAGGTAGGGAAGAAGGTAGGGAGAGAGAGATTAATATATGAAGGTAGGTGGTAGATAAGTGGATGAATAGGTAGAAAGGATAGTCCATATGTTAGTAGGTTTGTATAGGTAGGTATGTGTGTGTAAGTAACTAGCTACATAGAGGGGTAGGTAACTATACAGGTGAATAGATAGGTAATTGGGTATGCAGATAGATAAGCAAACTATAACATAAGGAGTTTGATAAGGAGAGAAGCTGTTAGATAGTAAGGTAGGTTCGTTAGGTAATTAAGTAGCTAGGTTCTAATGAAGGATGGCAGTTGGAAACGGAGAGGAGAGGGGAGGAGAAGGAAATGACAGCGAAAGAAAGGGAAGACAGGGAAAGACAGACAGGGCATCGAGGAAAGAAGTGGGAGAGAGGGAAAGAACGAATGAAGGTTTGGGAAAATGAAAAGAGAGGAGACGGGAATTATAGGTTGAAAAATTAGTTTAAAGATCTTATACAAGGAGGAAAAAAATACAAAAAAGATGGAACAGAAAAAAACTAGAAAAGAGAAGAGAAGAGAAAATGAAACACGTGTGAAACCAAATGCAGAATAGTATGATAAATAAATAAAAAAATAAGCTAGGAAAAAGTGAAACAAGAGAAGGAAAGGTGGACGGAAGGGAGGAAAGGGAAGAACGGTAGGTAGGAAAGGTAACAGAAAGCAATTAGCAGGTGACGTAAGCCTTTCACCACACCTGCCTGATTGACTCATCGCCCCCTACCTGTAATTAAGGCTCCAGGTGATCGGACGGGGGGAGTGGAAGGTGGAGAGATGGATTAAGGCTTGGAAGAGGAGGTGGAGGAGGAGGAGGAGGGGAAGGAATGGAATAATAGCATGAAGAAGGTAAGTAAGAGAGAAAGAAAGGAGGGAGGTTAAAGAGGAGAAGGAGTTATAAAGAAAAGAAAGGAAAAGGAGGAAAAAGAGGAGAAGAATGATGATGATGAGGAGGAGGAGGAGTAGGAAGAGGAGGGGAGATAACAACAGTAGAGGCAAGAGCAGGATGATAAGGAAGATGATAAGGAGGAGTAGGAGAAGGAATAGGAGAAATAAGAGTGGAAGGGAGAAGCAGAATGAGAAAGAGGAACCGACAGAGAAGAAGGGAAAGAGGACAAACAGACTAACTTGCAGATAAAAAAAAAGAAGCAGAAATTTTCCCACAAACGAATAAAAATAAAGAAAATAAAAGGTCGACGATTGAACGAGGAAACCAAGGCAAAAAAGAAAAAAAAAATAAGCAAGGAAATAAGACAACTGAGGAGCGTAACATTAATGAATAAGCTCGATTCTTCAATTAAATACAGGGAAGGTGGATGAACTGGTTGCATGATTTATAACCAGAGGGAGAAGAAAAAGAATGAAGTGGAAAATGATACAGCGAGAGAGAGAGAGAGAGAGAGAGAGAGAGAGAGAGAGAGAGAGAGAGAGAGAGAGAGAGAGAGAGAGAGAGAGAGAGAGAGAGAGAGAACGCAAGATGGAGTGAGATATAATTCGTAAGACTGAAGAGTGAAGGGAGAATGAAAGGTTTAGTAGGAGTGGAAGTCATAAAATAAACAGGAAAAAACCCTCATAATTATTAAATATTATAGACAAGGCATCATGAGGCAGAATTGAGTTGTCTAGATGGATGAAGAAGAAGAGGAAGAAGACACCGTGTTAAGCATGATACAGAAAAATTAAAACAACGAAGCAATAAGAAAAGTCACTAATTGGAGTAAAAAGACAGGTAGGAATGACGACTTGAACAGGTAAGAAGATAATTAATTGCCCAAGAGAGACAGGTAGACAGACAGACCGATACACAGAGAGACAGACAGACCCCCCCCTCCCCCCCCCCACACATACACACGCACACACACACACTGGAGAGAGGGAAGGAATATCTTTTCAGAGCTCAGGCAAAACGACGGAGAAAGTTATTTAGTTCTTGGGAGGAAAAAAAAGTGAATGAGGTGAAGCAAGTCTACTCTTATTACCTGCTCACACATCACACACACAGGTAGGTAGTCTTACTTTCAGAACAGGTGTGTGTGCGTGTGCATGTGCGTGTGTGTGTGTGTGTGTGTGTGTGTGTGTGTGTGTGTGTGTGTGTGTGTACCAGTAGGCATTATTTTCCTCTTCCTTCCTTACTTACTTAGATATTTTGTAGTGGGAAAGAGAGAGAACAAGCAAGATAGTTAAAGACGTTACGAAACTTTCTAACAACAAATCGCTCGCCGTCACACCTGTTGGACGAAGAGGAAATAGCAACACCTGCCCGACTAATTACTGGGATTTAGACGTTTGGACATGGAAGAGTTCGAGGGGGGTGGAGGGGGGCAGAAAGAGCTTGTGATATTGAGAGCAAGAGTGAGAGACTGTGAGCTTGAAAGGGACGGAGAAAGAGCTTGTGAGATTGGAAGCAAAGTAGAGATATATAATGAGCTTGCGGAGAGATGGAGGGAGAGTGAGTTTTTTGAGCTTGAGATAGAAAGGCAGATACGTAGAGATAGAGAAAATAATAAACACAACGATACACACACGCACGTACACACAAACATACAAAAAGCACCCTCTCTAAACCACTTCTTCCCCTTCACTTAGATTCAGACACCTTTCCCCAATCCCCAATCCCCTACACACCTTTCTTCAGTCAACCTATTACCTTCCCTCTCTTCCACCGCTTCGTTTCATTTCTTCCTACCCATCTTTTCCTGTCTTCCTTTTCTTCACTCATTCTTATCTTTCCTACACTTCCTTCCTTCGTATCTTCCTTTCACCTTTTTCCTTTCTCATTCTTCCTCCCTTTTTATCTCCTCCATGACGAATTTCTTCCTTCCCATCTTTTCCTGTCTTCCTCTTCTCCACTCATTCTTATTTTTCCTACACTTCCTTCCTTCCTTCGTATCTTCCTTTCACCTTTTTCCTTTCTCATTTTTCCTTCCTTTTTATCTCCTCCATGACGAATTTATTCATCTTTCTCTTTCTCTTCCTCTTCTCTCCTCCACTCATTTTTTTTATCCTTTTCCTTTCCTTCCTTCGTATCTTCCTTTCACCTTTTTCCTTTCTCATTTTTCCTTCCTTTTTATCTCCTCCATGATGATTAACTTTATTCATCTCTCCTTCCTCCTCCCCTCCACACTCTCCCCCACCACAAAAAGGAGAAACTGTACCAAAACAAAGATAGAGGAGATAGACAATGAAACACACGGACGCGCAGACATACCTACAAAAACACCCTCGCCTCACCCTCAGCTCTTCATCATCTACTTTATATACAGACGCTTTTCCCCCACGTACACCTAAACACACTTTCCTCAACCCACTTATTAACACCACTCCTCCCTCTTCCAACCCTCTACACTCTACTCTCCCCCACCACAAAAACCATGCAGAAACCGTACCAAAACACAGCTAAACGCCTTCGTCCCCGCCTCCGCCCCGCCACAAGGGAGGATCAGGTAACAATTCGGTGCAATAAACTCCATACCTGAGCTGCCGCGTTCCTTCCCTCGTTAACAATTAATTTTCGATCCCTTATCTGTCCATCTCCGTCACGTACCCTAACTTCTCCTCCTCCCCTTCCTCCTTCTTCCTCTTCTTCCTTCCTCCTCGACCTCCTCCTCCTCCTTCTAGCAATTGCGTGCCTTAAGTTCTTGTCGTGTTAGGGTGAGGGTTCCTTGCTCCTCATTTTAATCGTTGTGTGACTATAAAACATTATATAATAAGTAATGTGAAACAAGCTGACCACCATCTTTGCCGTGTGCGTGTGTGTGTGTGTGTGTGTGTGTGTGTGTGTGTGTGTGTTAATGGCAGGTTGGTCCGTCCGCAGGTGAGATAATAAGCATCACCATACCTGTCCAGTACAGGAAAGGAAGAAGTCGGGAGAGGCAAAGGAAGGGAAAGGATGGAGGAGATAAGAAGTAAGGGAAAAAGAATAAGAAGGAATGGAAGGAAGGATTGGAGGGAGGGAAGGTAGGAAGAGGTGGGATGGAAAAGGAGAGACAAGGAAAGGAAGGGAAGGGATGGAGGAGATAACAAGAAAGGAAGAATGAGAAGAAATGGAAAGAGATGGAAAGGAATGAAGGGAGGGAAGAGAGAAAAAGGTGGGAGGAAGATATGAAGGAAGGGAAATGGGAGGGGAATGGAGGAAGAGAAAGGAATGAATGGAGGAAGAATAGGTAGAAAAAGATGAGATTGGAGAAGGGAGGGAAGGCGAGGGGGAGAGTAAGGGATGGGAATGGAGGGAAGGGGAGAGGGAGAGAAGGGAGAGGGAAGGGAGGGAAGGAACGGTCGTGACTAGACAATGAACGTAAAATGCAAGCCTTTTGGTCTACATGTGTGTGTTTGTGTACGTTCGTGTGCGTGTGTGTGTGTTTGTGTATGTACACCTTTGTTGGCTCGGTGTGTGTGTGTGTGTGTATGTGTGTGTGTGTGTGTGTGTGTGTCAGAGAGAGAGAGAGAGAGAGAGAGGGGAAAAAAAGAAAAAAGGAAGTTGAGAGTGGTCTTGACACGCGCTGTTCCTTCCTTCCTTCTCCTCTTCCTCCTCCTCCTTCTCAGCCTTAATCCTCTTCCTCGAGGGTCTTTGTGTCACCCAACGGGACGCCCTGAAACCGCTTAGATAAGAGAAGGTAGATCTCTCTCTCTCTCTCTCTCTCTCTCTCTCTCTCTCTCTCTCGTCTGAGGTGTCTAGCTACATAAAGACATAAATAAAGGAACACATTTAAAACATTAATAAATTACAATAAAAGAAAGAAGAGGTTCATAGATTGTTTTGTAAGTGATTAGCGGCCCAAGGCTATTACATGTATATCTTGGTGCTACTACTACTACTACTACTACTACTACTACTACTACTACTACTACTACTACTACTACTATTACTACTACTACTACTACTGCTGCTACTACTACTACTACTACTACTACTACTACTACTACTAAGAATAACAATCTCTCTCTCTCTCTCTCTCTCTCTCTCTCTCTCTCTCTCTCTCTCTCTCTCTCTCTCTCTCTCTCTCTCTCTCTCTCTCTCTCTCTCTCTCTCTCTCCTCTCTCCCTTCCCTCCCCACAGCCCCCCCTCACCCCACCTTCACCACCACCATCACCACCACCAACACCACCACCAACACCTTCACCACAACCACCACCACCTTCACTATTTCCTTACCACAGGCATCAACACCACCACCACCACCTCCATCAACACAAACACCTCCACCACCTGTGCCCTTGTTTCCAAATCCCTTCCCTTTAAAAGCTTCCCCTCCCATACTGCCATTACCATTAGGACATAAGAACGTAAGGAGTCTACAAGAGGCTGGTAGGTCTGTACAAGGCAGCTCCTGTGAACCTAACCCCACCTAACATCATTGTCCATGAGTTTATCTAATCTATTCTTTAATGTAACTCGTAATGGCACTCACAATATCACTGCCAAGCCTGTTCCACTCATCTACAAGCCATTTCTATTTTTCCTTACCTGTACTATCCCTTAACTCTTATCTCCTGCTAATCTTTCTGCAGCATCCTTCCTAACTCATCTCCATCATAATATTACACTCTCGAACACTACTTCCTTTTCTAATCTATTTTTGAATGTGACAATCGTAATGGCACTCACAACATCACTGCCAAGCCTGTTCTACTCATCTACCAACCATTTCTACTTTTCTTAAACTCTAATCTCCTGCTAATTTTCCCGCAGCATCCTTCCTTATCTCCATCATGCTATTACACTGTCGAGCACTACATCCTTTTATATGATGCACCCCAAGAGATCGACAATATATATTCGAATTACCTTTACCTGAGTTCACGGGTATGCATTAGTTTCCTCCATCCCATCCCACCACCACCATCATCATCACCTTCATCACCACCATCACCATCACCACCACCACTGTAATTATCCTCAACATCCAGACCTCACCTCACCCAGTATCCATTTTAGCGCATTTCCATTTCTTAAACTTGTCTGTACCCCCACCTCCTCCTCCTCCTCCTCCTTCTCCTCTCTCCACCCACACCTGACCTTGCTCGCACACGTGACTCCCCACATGACCTCTTCCTCTCTCCCCTCCCCTCCCCCTCCCCCTTCTTCCCCCCTTCAGCACTAACAAGGAAATCCATTACTCTTATAAGGGGATTTTCCGGGCCGGCCTTCCTTCCTTCCTTCCTCGTTTTCCTCTTCTTTCCCTTCCTTCCTTCCCTCCTTCCTTTTCTCTTCTCCCTTCCTTCTTTCCTTTCTTAGTCTCGTATGTCTCTCTTTTTTTCTTCCTTCCTTCCTTCCTTCATATCGTTTTCATTATTTCTCCTTTTTTTTTTAGTGTCTGGGAACCTCTTTTAGTCTCCTCTTTGCTTTTTTTTTTGTTGTTTTATCTTTCTATTTTGCTTTCTCTCTCTCTCTCTCTCTCTCTCTCTCTCCAAAAACAAAACATGTCCCTTCTATTTTCTTACCATTTTTTTCCCTCTCGCCTTATCTTTTTTCCTCCTTAAATTTTCTCCTCCAATCCTTTTATGTGTTACTCTTTAATTACCTCTCGTATGTTTTTTTCTCCTTCTTAATTCTCTCCGCATCCTTCTTTTTTTGTTTGTTTCTGTTCTTTCCTTCGCTGTCTCTCCTTATTCTCTTCTTTTCTTGATCTGTGTACTTTCCTTCTTTCTCTTTCTTTCTTTTTTTCTTTCCTTCTTTTCTTTTTGTCTTCGTATCTGCCTTTCTTCCTTCTGTCCTTCTCCTCTCTTTCTTAGGCTTCGTGCATTTCTTCATTCTCTTTCTTTGGACATAATAAACCAAGTGACAATGGCAAGGTGGGAAGGATGGGAAGGAAGGGGTGGGAAGAAGGGTAAGTGATGGGAAAGAAGGGGTGGGAAGGAGAGGAGGGTAAGGGATGGGAAGGAAGGGGTGGGGATGAGGGAGAAGGAGAAGGATAAAGGTGTTAAGTCACTCTTCTTCAAATAAAAAGATAAACAAATTAGGACACAATGCTGCCCTCTGGTGCCTAAAAATAGCTTTAAAAGTCCTCTACAGTTTGCTCACTTATCTTAGAACCGAAAAAAAAAACCATACGAAAAGATATGAAAATTAACGTGTCTTAGAATTGATAAAAAAAACGAAAAAAATATGAAAATTAAAGGTAAAGAAAAGTTTTATAATGCACAAGGTTAATTGTCTAACACACACACACACACACACACACACACGTCCCCTTGATAACGACAGCTCGACCTTGATGTATCTCGTTCGTAAATACGGGTCACGTTCTGGGGAGACGAAGTGCCCGTACATGGCGTGTGTGTGTGTGCGTGTGTGCGTGTGTATGAGGGGAGAAAGACCGTGTAATAAATGATGCGATTAAAGGTATGCATATGGGATTCTCTCTCTCTCTCTCTTAAATACGAGAATGAAGTATAATATTCTTTTCTTCTCTCTCTGACTTTCCTCCTCCTCCTCCTCCTCCTCCTCCTCCTCCTCTTCTTTCTCTTCCTCTTCCTCCTCCTTCATTCCATTAACTTCTACAATTCTTCTCCTTCTTATTTCCACTCACCAGTTTCTCTTTCCTTTTTTTAATTTCCCTCTTTCAAATTCTCTCCAACAGGCCTGCTCTCTCTCTCTCTCTCTCTCTCTCTCTCTCTCTCTCTCTCTCTCTCTCTCTCTCTCTCTCTCTCTCTCTCTCTCTCTCTCTCTCTCTCTCTCTTCTCCGCCCTTACCTTTCCCACCCTCGCACCTTCACCCCTCACCTGCGCCCACTAAAGAGATAATTATGTACAGGTGTTCCCTTTAGGTGTTGAAGGGAGCCTGTGTGTAGTGTTGTTATATTGGTCAAAGTGTTACGATTAATTCTTTCATTATTGCCATTACTACAATTACTACTACTACTACTACTACTACTACTACTACAATTGCATACGTATTAGAGACAAATAGATGATAGACTTAAGTAGATAGAAAGGCATTGATAGGTATAGATAGATAGATAGATAGCGAGAGAGAGAGAGAGAGAGAGAGAGAGAGAGAACAGGTATTTAAATCAATGTCCAAACAACAACAGCAACAACAACAACAACAACAACAACAATAACAAACAAAACAATAGCGGAAATCTAGTTTTTAACCTTTGAAAAGTTAACATGAAAAAACAAAAAAACAAAAAACGAATAAGAAGAAAAGAATGAACAGCAAAATCTAATGTAGCCAAGAATTTAATCGCGGAAGTCATATTAACAACAACAGCAACAACAACAACAACTACTACAACAACAACAATAACAACAACAAAAGCAAGACAACACACAAGAAATACATGATGATAAAAAGTATGAACGAATCTCTATTGCAAGAATCACCACAACCTGTTTCCCCGTCCGCCTGTCCGTCCGTCCGCTTCCTCCCGTCAGCTACACTCTCAACATCGTCAGGAAAAAAAAAATAACCAAACTTGATATGAGAAAGAGAAGTATCAAGACGCAGAAACATATAAAATGTTAGTCGCTTTAAAAAATGAGAAAATAAAAAGGTAGACTTGGATTCTTTAGGCAAGTTTCCCCTCGATCCTTCACCCAGATTAGAGGTGACCTTGAGAGCGAGAGAGAGAGAGAGAGAGAGAGAGAGAGAGAGAGAGAATGATTGGGGGGTTCGAGGTTTTAAGAAGAGGTATAAACGAGCATATTTTTCCTTCTCTTTTTTATTTCCAAGTGAACTCCAACGTCTTCCAACCCTTCCTTCCATCTTATCTTACAGTCTCCTCCTTATCTACATAGCATCTGAGTGAGTCTCCTGTTATTACTTGAGAACGAGAAAGAGGGAGGGAGAGGAAGGGGGTGAGAGGGAGAGAAGAGAGAGAATGGACGTATGCCCCCAAATTTGTCGTCTCTCTCTCTCTCTCTCTCTCTCTCTCTCTCTCTCTCTCTCTCTCTCTCTCTCTCTCTCTCTCTCTCTCTCTCTCTCTTTTTCCCGTTTCATTTCTGGTTTCGTGGGTCCATTTTTCCGTAGAAGGTTGGTCTGGTTTCTTTCCTTCCTTCCTTTTTTGTGTTGAGCGTTTTCCCGTTCTGGCAGAGTTTTGTGTAAAGAGTATACGTGTGAGCAAGGCCATGAGCGTGTGTGTGTGTGTGTGTGTGTGTGTGTGTGTGTGTGTGTGTGTGTGTGTGTGTGTGTGTGTGTGTGTGTGTGTGTGTGTGTGTGTGTGTGTGTGTGCTGAATCAAATAAAACCAGAAAACTTATTGGTAATTCATCATAGCTAGAAAGGGAGCGTCGAGCTTAATAGAAGATGGATGTTCGAGCACTTCACTTCCCGATGAAAGGAAAAAAATAAAGACCAGAGAAGTTGGAAAGTCTCGTTTAGCAGAAGAATCTTGAGGAAAAGTTAACCGCTGAGGAAAGGAATTTTTGTTGGAGTAAAGAAAGTCTACCAAACGCGACCTTACTGTAAGATGCTCACTTCTGTTGAACTAAATATTCGGACTGTCCAGGAAGAAAAAACTTTAGTACGTGGAGAAAAAGAACAACGCACAGTGGTAGGAGGAGAGTATCGAGACGCCTCTCCTCCTGAAACTGACCTATCTTTTGGCCACTCCTCTGAACTCTTTTATACGGGCAGTGTTTAGCGGACTTTATTCTTTCTCATTATTAGTATTTTTATTTGCCCTCGAGCTGTTTTTTTCTTTCTCGTTATTAGTATTAGCCCTTGAGTTGCTTCCTTTGCTGTAAAAAAAAAAAAAGTGAAGAAAAACACGAGGGGAGAAATGCCGCTTTGAAGAATGAAAACTTGTATCGAGTAAAAATCTAACCTGGTATCTAATTTTTTTTGTTCAGGAATTCAAAACGACAGGTAGTATATTTAACATGACTAAACTTCTCTGTATGATTTTGAGGATTACACAAACTCATTAATCAACTTTATGACGGACCGAGACCAGCTTAACTTCAGTAATTTAACAACCCCACTACACCACACGCCACACCCAGCCACACCACACTACACACCACACCCAAACACACCACACCCAGCCACACTACACCACACACCACACTTAAGCAATACAGTTATAAGTTGTCATTATTAAAAAAGAAAAGAAAAATGGTTTGTTTCGTGAGGGAGAAAAAGCTGATTTAATGGAAAGGAAAGTCTGAGAAAGAACCCGCGACTCGCACACCTGAATAAAAAGTGACCAAGTCGGAGGAGGAGGAAGGTAAAAGTTAGTTATGGAGACACGTTATCACGCCTTCTCTCTCTCTCTCTCTCTCTCTCTCTCTCTCCTAAAAACACCTTCATGCTTTATCCTAATCTTTAAAAAAAAAAACCTCAAAATATTACTCTGGTATCAAGATCTCTAATAATGATAAAGAAAATTAGTAATAATGATAATAATAATAATAATAATAATAATAATAATAATAATAATAATAATAATAATAATGATATTTTTTGCGTACGTGGCATCGCATCCAAACATGTATCATAAATAAAGAAAGAATTGAGAAAGAGTTCCAGAAAGAATAATGTAAATTCTTTGTTGGACGAATCGAACGACAACATATGATTTACATTCACCGTAATTACACACACACACACACACACACACACATCCCTCCCCCCCTCACACACACACACACACACACACACACACACACACACACACACACACACACACACTCATTGTTTATTAAAATATCTGAACGGACTGGCTGGAAGGAGTTTTCCTTCCCAGGTATACAAGATTGATTTTTCAGAGCTGTAAAATCCATGATCAGCGACGCTTATCATACGAATGCAGGGTTCTCTCTCTCTCTCTCTCTCTCTCTCTCTCTCTCTCTCTCTCTCTCTCTCTCTCTCTCTCTGTGTGTGTGTGTGTGTGTGTGTGTGTGTGTGTCTCTCCCATCTTTCTCCTTCTATTTATGTCCGAGTGTGAGAATGTGTGTGAAAGTACCTCCTCAGCCAAGCAACTTTCTTCGCAATGTTTCCGTTCGCCGGCTCGCAAATAAAGAGGAATGTGGGCGGGACACCTTTTTCTGCCTTGGACCGCGTTGATTAGTTTTCCCACGACAGGTAAAGCAGCGGCGGAGAGAAGGAGGAGGAGGACATGCATGGGAAAAGTACGTAGACGAGGAGGACGAGGAGGAGGAGGAGGAGGAGGAGGAGGGAATATTTAGAAGTGGGTGAAGAAACGTATGAAGCGGAAGAAAAAAATGAGAGAAGAATGAAAAAGAGGATGGAAAGAGATGAAAAAAGAATAAGAAGAGGAGACAGAGCTAAAAAAGAAAAGAGGGAAGGAAAAGGAGAGGAAAGAATAACGAGAGAAATCATGATAGGTAGAGAAGGAAAGGAAAATAAGAAGAACAGAGCAAGAGAGAGAGAGAGAGAGAGAGAGAGAGAGAGAGAGAGAGAGACGAAATTTTTGGATCAGTTTGCAGAATTTACATACAATCGTACCCCACCCATCGACCCCTCCCCCCCTCCTCCCCTCCCCCCCGTGCCCCACCCAATCTTGCCCCGTCCCCGCCCCATTCCACCACGCCCCTTCCCCGCCCCGCCCCCCCCTGCTCCCCCTCCACACATAACACCCAGGGCACCTAATTAAGACCCATTCCACTAACGGTATACGACATCAAGCAGCATTTTTCGGTACAACCTCCCTCACTCTACTCTCTCTCTCTCTCTCTCTCTCTCTCTCTCTCTCTCTCTCTCTCTCTCTCTCTCTCTCTGCCTGCCTTGATTTTTTTTCTTGTTATTCTTTCTTCTCCCTTTCTTCTTCCCTTTCTTTTTTTTCTTTTCTCTCTTATCTTTTTTTTTCTTTTTTTCTCTTTTTTTTCTTTTTCTCTATCTCTCTCTCTCCCGGTATTTTTTTTTTTGGTTGGTTCAGTTTTGTTCACTTTTCTTTCTTTCTTCCTCTCTTTGGTATCCTGTTCATCTTCCTTCCCCTTCTTTCATCTCCTTTCTTTATCGTGCCATCTTCATTCACATTCTTCCACCTTCTTCCTTTTCTTCGCATTTACGTCCATTTTTTTTCTTCATGTAAATTCCTCCCAGTTCTCTACTCCTCCTCATCTCCACTTTCATCACTCTGCTCCTTCTCTTCTTTCTTATTTCGCCTTTTCCCCTTTCTCCCTCTTCCTCGCTTCTTACCTCTCTCCTTTTATCGTTTCCTCCCCTTTATTCTCAACTGTCATTCTTTCCTTTATCGGTTATTCTTCTTCCTTTTTTTCATTCTCTATTTCCCTCATCCATCTACGTATTCTTTCCTCTCCTAATTTTCCCTCTTCCTCCTTTTCCTTTCTTTCTTGTCTATCTCCCGTCATTCTCTCCTCTCATCCATCCTGCATTGCCTTTCTTTTTTCCTTTTCTCCATTGTCTACTACCTCCTTCATCTTCATCTCTTTTCTCTATTTTCTTAACTACTCATCTCCTCCATTCCTTAGTTCTCCCTCCTCCTCCTTTTTCTTCCTTTCTTCTAGTATCTTTACCTTTTCATTCTTTCGTATACTTTCTTCTTAATCTCAACTCGTTATTTCCTTTATGATCTATACTTTCATCCTCCTCTTCCTTCCTTCCTTTCCTCTCTTCTCACCTCGCATTCTTTCTTCTTTCTTTCCTCTCCTTCGTCTTTCTTCCCATTTCTTCTCTCACCTCCATCCCTTTCTTCATTCATTTCTCTCCCTCGGTTCTCCTCCCATGTCTTGTCTTCGCGTTAAAACAAAGGAGGATCGTTAATAGACGGAACAAACCCCGTCATCTATACGTGCCGTGAACGATGGTGGTGGTGGTGTCGGTGCAAGAGCTTCGCAGAGTATCGTAAGCGAGCTGAGAAAATGTTCAACCTCGATCCACACTCTCGATTACTGAGTGAAGGAAGGGAAGGAAGGCGAGGAGGGAGAGGAAGGAGTTATTGCGACGTGCGATAAGGGTTTCAGATGGCGCTGATAGGAGGCTCGAGATAGGTAGAGGGGTTCCACTGGGGCTTGCTTGGTTTTAAAAGGAATCGTGGATGAAAGGCGTGTTATGAGATGGTGTTGTAGTTCTCGTGAGTGCGTTTGGGCTTTTAACAAGTGATAGAGTGTGTTATGATGCTATAATTAGGTAGTATTCATGCATTAAGAGGGAGTTATAGAGGTGTGTACTTTAGTTTCTTTCTGTATGTGGGTTTACAATGAAAGAAGAAGCATCAGAAGACGTTTGAAGAATTCCTTGATATGCGAGTGAAGAATTCCTTGATATGCGAGTAAGGGGTTCAAACACTTTATCAATCAATGGTGAGTATCTTCAAGAGAGGAGGAGGAGGATCCCAAGTCTCAGGATATGATAAAAAAAGGAACTTGTGGATGCTGATTGTATTTTTCATTCCCTTTTTAAGCAATGAAGAAAATCAAAACGGAGTGACTGATGAGAAAAAGGAGGATCATTGTCGAGTATTCCCCTTACATACGAGACTGTTACCACGACGAATAGACAGGTGAAAGGGGAATTGGATCCTACGTGTGACAAAAGAATGGAAAGGCAACTGCATGACACGTTTTGAATGGTTGTAGATTTTATTATTGGCGCACGATAAACATTGGAGATGGATTTATAACACAACTGTGGAAAAAAACGAAGAAAAGTGAAGAAGAGGGGGTGAAGGAAAAAGGGAGAAGAGGGAAGAAGAGGGAGTGAAGAAAAAAAGGGAAGAGAAGAGGGAAGAATGGATGAAGAAAAAGAAGAGGGAAGAAGAGGGGAGATGAGGGGGTAAAGAAAAAGATGGGAAAAGAGGATAGGGTGAAGAAAAAGAAGGGAAAAGAAGAGGGAAGAAGAGGGGATGAAGAAAAGGGAAGGAAAAAGAAGAGGGTGTGAAGAAAAAGAAGGGAAAATAAGAGGGACGAAGAGGGGATGAAGAAAAAGCAAAAAGAAGAGAAAAGAAGACAGGGTGAAGAAAAAGAAGGAAAAAGAAGAGGGAGCGGAGAAAAAAAGGACCAAGCAGTTTATTAAGCATTCGAGTGGACAAAAAAAAATATGAAGACAAAGAAGAAAGAACCGAACTCGGGAGGCATTACAAAGAAAAAAATCCCAATGACCACACTAAAAAAAAATAGGGTCAAAAGTATATATCCAAAATTTAAAAGTCGCTGGCTAAAGTATTCAAGAAATTTCACTGAGGCATCCCAACGAGTCACTTTTTACCTTCTTCCTCTCTCTTTCTTGTACATTTTCTTATCACGAAGTCCGGTAATAACGCTGCTTCTTCCCACTCCTGTATGTTCACCGTGCTGCTCCCTGTTATGAAGTCCAGTGATGCTGCTTGATCTTATTACCATTTTCCTTTCGTGTTTCTACGTGTGAGATTTTGTGTGCATAATATAGAAGTTTATTTTATTGCTTTACTTCGATGCTGTTCTTCCTGTTCTTTCTCTTTTTTTATATTATTCTGCTTTATTAATACATCGTTCACGTTCCTTTCACATACGCATTCTTTCAACGTTACTCCGAAATTGGATTGTTTTCACCTTTTTTACACTATTCTTTATCAATATTTACACACTCACTGAAGCGCTTTTTCAGCATTTACATAATTTTTACATCTATTTATTTACGATAGCTATTCAACATTTACATAGTTAATCACCTTTCTTTTTACATTATATTCATTGTGCATTTTAAACATTTTTCGTGAATATTATCCCCTATTTTCAACAATAAATAGTCCTTGAAGTGGATTTTGAAAGGGTTTCCATGAGTGTAGAACGTTTGTAGAAAATATATATGAAGAGGTCGTGATGTTTCATAAGGTAGGTCATGAAATACTGGCGCGGTACTAAAACGAATCTTTACCCATTTTTATGCATCATTTACATACATTTCCACCTTCCTTGCTTAGGTTGACCATTGGGATTTTTGAACTCTCTCTTCGACCACTCCCTTACCGTTCCGCGCCTCGGCCGTCTCCTCGTTCCTCCGCTCCAAGACGTTCGCGAGGAGAATCTTTACCCATTTTTATGCATCATTTACATACATTTCCACCTTCCTTGCCTTCGTTGTCCATAGGGATTTTTGCGTGCACTCTCTCTTCGACCACTCCCTTGCCTCCCGCGCCTCAGCCGTCTCCTCGTTCCTCCGCTCCAAGACGTTCGCGAGGAGAGGAATAACGGAGCTCCGAGACAACGTTCAGGTAATTAACCTTCTCGCTGCGTCTTTTTATCTCGTCTTATCTTTATCGTTTTCTATTCTAACAGGTTTGAGAAGTGGAAATCTTGCCTCCCCCCCCCCCCCCACACACACAAAGGATCTGATTCTCGGCTACACTTACACCAGGTTAGGATTCTTTCTCTATTTTCTTTTTGGGCATCACGAGAAATTATTATACATTTACTTCTCCTCCTCCTCCTCCTCCTTCTCCTTTTCTTCTTTCTCCTCCTTCTTTTCACCTACCCCCTCCTTCGTCTTCTATCTTTTCCTCTTCCTCCTCCTCCTCCTTTTCGTCTTCTGTTTCTTCCTCCTCTTCTCTCTCCTTCTTCCTCCCTTCCTCTTCCCTTCTCAGCATCCCACACTCTTTGCATTTAGAAATCTCTCTCTCTCTCTCTCTCTCTCCTTTTACATTACTCTCCTTCTCCCTCTTATCTCAACTTTCTCTCACTGTCTTCCTTTCTTTCAACACTCTTTCTTAATCTTCCTCCTCCTCCTCCTCCCACGCTTTCCTTTCGCCTCTTACGTCTCTCTCTTTCTTTGCATGTTCCTCTTTCTATCTTCTATTCTCTATCTTCTCTTCCTTTTCTCTTCTCCATATCTCTCTTCTCCCAACCACCTCTTCTCTCTACACAATCTCTTCTTCCTCTTACGTCTGCACTCTTTCCCTCCATCTCTCCCTCTTCTTTTAATCTTCCATTCATTTCACTGTCTTAACTTCTCTCCACATTTTCTCTTCCATCCCTTTCCTCTACACTATCTCTTCTTCCTCTTTCGTCTGCACTCTTTCCCTCCATCTCTCCCTCTTCTCTTCATCAATCTTCCATTCATTCCACTGTCTTTCCTTCTCTCCACATTTTCTCTTCCATCCCTTTCCTCCCACGCCCATTCCCTCCACCTCCTCTCCATCTCCTGCCTGTCTCCTCCACCTTTGTCTCCCTTTCCCAAGTCTTCTCATTAACCTGATTTAAATAGGCAGCGGACCGCTATTTTTGGTGTGTGTGTGTGTGTGTGTGTGTGTGTGTGTGTGTGTGTGTGTGTGTGTGTGTGTGGATAGAGAGATAGATGGATAGAAAAGATAGATATATAAATAGTGTTGATTCCCACTTATGTAACCTACGAAGCCCTTCCCCCCTTTCTCTCTCTCTCTCTCTCTCTCTCTCTCTCTCTCTCTCTCTCTCTCTCTCTCTCTCTCTCTCTCTCTCTCTCTCTCTCTCTCTCTCTCTCTCTCTCTCTCTCTCTCTCTCTCTCACCTCGTAGCTCCTTACTGAACGCGTAGGAGATCAAGTTCGACTCTCGCTCATTCGTGGGAGACAAACTTTCACTTGTAAACTGACAAGGTGGGACAGAAGGAGGAGGAGGAGGAGGAGGAGGAGGAGGAGGAAGAAGAGGAGGAGGAAGAGGTGGTGGTGGTGGTGGATGAGGAAAGAAAAAGATAGATAGATAGATAGGAGGAAAATAATAATAAGAGTGAAGGCAGAACAGAAAATAAACAGCAAAATAAACCAATAAATAAATACATGAATTCAACTCGTATGGCCTTGAGGCGGCGACAGAGGGACGTACACACACACACACACACACACACACACACACGACATCTACAATCCGTGAGTACCTTGAGGGGAAGGGAGAGAGGGCGAAAGTGAAGGGAAGGAGGAGGAGGAGGAGGAGGAGGAAGACGACCAGGAAAGGGGTGTGTCAGGAGGGAGTGGTTCTTGGGGGCAGTGAACAAAGAGGAGGAGGAGGAAGAGGAAGGAAGAGGGAAGAATGGAGTTACGAAGGACTCTATAATGAATGGTAATGAGGAGGCTGAAAATTAGCTGTTGGAAGAGGAAGATGAAGGAGGAAGAAGAGAAGAAAGTGAGGTTATAGCAGCAGAAGTAGTAGTTGTAGAAGTAGTAGTAGTAGTAGTAGTAGTAGCAGAGGAGGAGGACGAGGAGGAGGAGGAGGAGGAGGAGGAGGAGGAGGAGGAGGAGGAGGAGGGTAAAGTATTTGGAAGTTGAAAGTGAAGAAAGTGTATTGGAAAAGGAGGAGGAGGAGGAAAAGCAAAGTGTTCGAGGCGGATAGGAGAGGAGGAGGACGAGATTAAAGAGGGGGCAATATAGCGCCTGTTTGCTAGTAACGAGAGTGCCCGCTTTGGTAGCCTTTATAGCGCACCCAACAAATCTTTACTGCCGGTACTGCGTGGAGAGATAAGGACGAGGTAATGGGAGCCAACTCTTCGGCCGCCTCGTCCTTCCTCTGACCCAATACATGCATGAAATCGAATCACCTCATAAATCGAAACCAAGATTAATTTTTGCACAGGACTAAAGAACATAAAGTTTTTCGACTACACGTCAATTTAAAACACACAAATACACACAAAAAATAGATGTTCAGCGTATGCACAAGATATTGAACGTTGTAATATAGTTTTAGATCTATTTAAAGTATGTGAATAACTATTTTTCGCATTTAATAGTCTCTCGGGAAGCTTATTCCAGCACCCGATAGTTCAAAAGGGAAAACAAATCAGTAGTCCATCTTGTTTTATATGCAGATTCGTTTTCGCTTTTAACTGTCATTCATTTATTATTTATTCCTTGGTGCTGACGGAAGAACTTGTGCAGAAACTTAAAATCCGTGTCACATCTTCTTGCAGTCTTCCCCTTTTGGACGAGGAAGTGGAGGAGGAGGAGGAGGAGGAGGAGGAGGAGGAGGGTGTGGCTGTGAGAAGTGACACACACACACACACACACACACACACACACACACACACACACACACACACACACACACAGCACCATGTTCGCTTATCAAGTTTGTGGTGATATTGGGACGAGACAGGGAGGGAAGGAGTTGGAGGGAAGGGAAAGGGAAGGGAAGGGAAGGGAAGGGAAGGGAAGAGAAAGGAAGGAAGGGAGGGAAGGGGCGGGGCAGGTAATGAGATGAAAAAGTAGATGGTGAAGGGATTTGTCTGTTAAGTAGGCAGGTGAAAAGAGAAATGGATGTTATGTTTACTTTTCAGCTTTTTTTCACTTTTCTTTTACCTTTTTTTACATATGTTTCTTGTAGGACCATCTCTCTCTCTCTCTCTCTCTCTCTCTCTCTCTCTCTCTCTCTCTCTCTCCCTCACAACCGTATTCAATATGTCCTTGCGACAAGGCATCGTCCCTTCAGATTGGAAAAAGGCTAACGTGACACCGATTTTCAAGAAAGGAGACAAAAAAGTACCAGGTAATTACAGGCCCATTAGTCTAACTTCGGTTGTAGGTAAGCTACTTGAGGGCATAATTAGAGACAAAATTGTGAATTACCTTGAAAGCCACTCATTGATTGGGGACTCACAACATGGCTTCCGAAACAAAAGATCCTGCCTATCAAACCTATTAACCTTTTATAACGACCTCTTCACTGTTTATGACGTAACCAAATCACTGGACGTAGTCTATCTTGATTTCCAGAAAGCGTTTGATAAAGTACAGCATCATAAATTACTTTACAAATTAAAGCAAATAGGTATTGACGGTCAAGTAAACCAATGGATCGCGAATTGGTTGAGCAACAGACAACAAAGAGTAGTGATCGACGGATTTAACTCAGAGTGGGCGCCTGTGCTTGGCTCGGTCCTTGGCCCAGTGCTCTTCATTATTTACATCAACGACGTGGATGTTGGACTCAATAACCGCATTAGTAAATTTGCAGACGACACAAAGATTGGCAACTCGGTTCTCACTGACGAAGACAGGCAAAGCCTCCAAGAGGATTTGCACAAAATTTCAGCTTGGTCGGATAGATGGGAGATGCCCTTTAACGTAGACAAGTGCCAGGTCCTTCAAGTTGGAACGAGGAATAAGAAGTTCGAATACGAAATGCGCGGCGTCAAACTCAAAGCGTTCAATGCGTCAAAGACTTGGGGTCAAAATCGCGTCAAACCTCAAATTCTCACAGCAATGCATCGATGCAGCAAATAAAGCGAACAGAATGTTGGGCTTCATTAAAAGAAACTTTGTATTCAAGAATAAAGATGTAATACTCAAACTCTACAACAGTTTAGTCAGACCCCACTTGGAATATGCGGTACAGTTTTGGTCCCCCCACCATGCAAAGGATATTGCTAAATTAGAAGGTGTTCAGCGTCGGGCAACGAAAATGATCCCTTCCTTGCGCAACAAATCCTACGAAGAAAGGCTTTCTACCCTTAACATGTTCTCTCTTGAGAAACGTCGCCTCCGAGGAAAACTGATCGAATGTTTTAAAATACTTAATGGTTTCACGAATGTAGACAGATCAACATTGTTTATGATTGATGACACTTTGCGCACGAGGAACAATGGCGTAAAACTCAGATGTAGACAAGTAAATTCAGACTGCACCAAATTTTTCTTCACCAACGTAGTAGTGCGAGAATGGAATAAGCTTCCACCGTCAGTGGTCCAGTGTAACACGATTGACTCCTTCAAAAATAAGCTCGACCGTCACTTCCTTCAACTTAATATCAACTAGAGTAGAAATGCAACGTTTTGGAGTCTTCTGATTAATGTAAAATCACTTAGGTTTAAGGACAGACCACCAAGTCTGGACCATGGGGTCTGTGTGGTCTGATTTTCTATGTAAATCTATGTAAATCTCTCTCTCTCTCTCTCTCTCTCTCTCTCTCTCTCTCTCTCTCTCTCTCTCTCTCTCTCTCTCTCTCTCTCTCTCTCTCTCTCTCTCTCTCTCCTTTCCACAATTCTTACGGTTATGTATTTCCACCTCTTCTATATC
>NC_066536.1:15234162-15239162 GCF_024679095.1 Eriocheir sinensis
CTCTCTCTCTCTCTCTCTCTCTCTCTCTCTCTCTCTCTCACCATTCCCTTTTCTTCCTTTTCTTTTTTCCCCACTTTCCTTATCTATTTCTTTTTCAGGACAACGAAAACACAGACGCACACACATACACACACACACAAAACGCATCCACACACACATATGTACAAACACACATTTCTCTCCTAACCCAAAGCAACTCTCCCACTCCCTCTCCCTCTCTCTCTCTCTCTCTCTCTCTCTCTCTCTCTCTCTCTCTCTCTCTCTCTCTCATAAAAAGTAGATATCCAGGAACTGTTATCCGCCGCCACCTTGTCCAGAAAATCCATGACATTAAGAAGAATAAAGAAGAAAGTAACGTTAGCTCGTGGAAAAACGTTGACTGAAGGCCACGTGCTTCTATTATTTAACGTTTCCTGCTGCTGCGCCTCCCTAGCCCCACCTCGGCAACGCTGGGAGACAGGAAGAACACGTTAGCCAGAAAAAAAAGAATATATATATAAATGGACGGTGTGGCGAGAGGCGAGGAGAGCAGATGAGAAGCAGGAAGGTGATGGTGATGCCGATGATATGGAGGAGGAGGAGGAGGAGGAGGAGGAGGAGTAAAGGAGAAGGAATATGTGGAGTAGTCAAAGGAAGGAGGAGTTAGGAAATGAGGAGATGCAAGAAGAGGAGAAGAAGAAAGAGGAGGAGGAGGAGGAGGACGAGGAGAAGGAGGAAAAAGAGGAGGAGGAAGATGAGGGAAAGGTTGAAATTGCTGAGAGGTCATAGAAGATGGATTGAGATTCGTACAAAAAGAAGACGGGAGAAGAAGAGGAAGAAGAAGAAGAAGAAGAAGAAGAAGAAGAAGAAGAAGAAGAAGAAGAGTATAAAGAAAAGTAAAAGAAGAAGAGTACTAAAAGGAAGTAGAGGAGAGTAAGGAGACAAAAACACAGAAAAAAATAATTAAGAAGAAAAAGATGAAACCAAAAACCCAACAGAAAAATGACGTGGAGGGAAAGGAAACAACAAAAGGAAGAGAAAGAGAAGAAGACAACAAAGCAGGCAGAGGAAAAGGAGGAAGAGGATGAAGAGAAAGAAGATGGCTTAGGGCTGGGTGCTGAAGATCCAGATAAACAAAAGGAACCGCCGAATACATGGTCACCTTGGGGTCTCAGGTAGCTGGAGGAAAGGTCACTCGGCTACCTCTTCCTCCTCCTCCTCCTCCTCGCCAGAAGGTCAAGAGCCACCAGTCGAGGTCAGCGCTTCGAGGTCACTGGGTCGTCTTTGGCATACCCGATTCTTGTGACCTATGCCGTTTTTAGTGAGTTTCAAGGCCGAGGGAGACCGAATGCCGCCTCTTCAAGATCACGGTCACTGCCAGATAGAGACGACAGGACCACAAGCAGACGGACAGACGGAGGGGATCGCAGGTACCCAAAAAGACGGGACTACAGACACATAGATAGACAGACAAAGGGAGAGGAATGCTGAAGGCTAGAGAGACAGAACCAAAAAGAGACAGATACAGACGAGGAGCTTTGCAGATAACTAGAAAGACATGAACACAGACACACACAGACAGACAAACGGAAAGAATTACAGATGGGCGTAGACAGATACACAGACAGAGGATTACAGACGCAGAGAAAGACAGAACCACAGATGCACAAATGACAGACAAACGAAGAGTATTTCATATGGCAAAAAACAACAACCATGATCAAAGAAAGACAGATAGACAGCCAGACAATGAAAGACCCAAAATAGACAGACAGACAGAAGCAAAAAAATCACACAGAAAGAAACACAGACAAGAAATACTGAAACTCGCATGCAGAAAAATGAAGAGAAGGAGACAAACAGACTTACAGAAATGGTGAATGAGACAAATAGACCAAGGCAGATAGACAGACATGAACTAACAGACGCGGAAAGAGACAGACAGACAGACACGTGACCCGGAAGTGGAGCAGCGAGCGGGGGAGGAACACAGACAAGGAACCGGAAGTAGAGAATCACGTGTCTTTACTGGTTGGTTTCCTTACTTTTTACTTTTTTTTTCAACTTTTTTACTTTATTTACTTTTTTTTATAACTTTTTTTTTACTTTTTTCATTACTTTTTACTTTTAACTTTTATTTCGTTTTGACATTTTATTTCCCTTTTTTTTTGGCATTTTTTTGAAGTGGGGGTAGAGAGGGGGTGCAATTAGTGTTTATTTATTTAATTATTATTAGTATTACTTGTTTATTTACTAATATATTGACTTGTTTATCTTTTTTTGTTTACTTTCTCCCTTATATCTATACATTTACCTGTTTGCTGTTCCCTGTAGTTGCATCCTCTTCCCTTCGTCATCACGTTTTAATTAAGTTTGCCTCATCTGTTTTTCTCTTTTTCTTTTTTCCTTCTTTATCACTTTCCTTATTTTCTTCTGTTTTTATGTTCCAGCTTCTTCCATACTTTCATGCGTTTTACTTAAGTTTGCTTCATTAAATAACTTCCAATCTGTTTCTCTTTCTTTTTCTTTTTTCCTTTCTTTTCTTTTTTTCTCACTTTCCTTCTTTTCTTCTGTTTCTATGTTCCAGCTTCTTCAATACTTCCATACGTTTTAATTAAGTCTGCTTCATTAAATAACTTCTGATGTTTTCTTTCTTTTTCTTTTTTTATCACTTTTCTTATTTTCTTCTGTTTCTATGTTCTAAAGTCCATACGAGAACGAATGAGAGGAGGAAGAAGAAAACAATAACTGTCACATCTGAGACCGATCACGTTCCTAAAACAAAAGAAAACAAAGAAAAAAAATAGAGGAATACAAACGATGACAAAGACAACGAAAACACACACACACAAACACACAGACACACACAAAGCTTACACTAACATATGTACAAACTCACATTTCCTTCCGAACCCAATGCAACTCTCTCTCTCTCTCTCTCTCTCTCTCTCTCTCTCTCTCGTTTTACTGCCGCAGATAATTTCACGTCGGGCGAAAGGTCAACTGCTTTATTCCGTCCGTCAGTCTGTCAGTCACCCTTCAGCGGAGGAGGAGGAAGAGGAGGAAGAGGATGGACGGAAGAGGGGGAGGAGGAGGGATGGAAGAGGGGGAGGAGAGAGGGGAAAGGGGGAAAGGGAGGGTTATGGAGGGGGTTTGGTGTAGAGGAAAGGAGGGAAAGGTCAGTCATTGTTCCCTTTCATTGTTCCCCTCGTGTCTAATATCCTTGCTCGGGAAGTTCTCTGTGAGCGGCAGTTTCTAATTACCTCACCTGTCCTGATTGCCACACCTGCCGGGAGGGAGTGAAAGGTCAGTCCAGGTGAGTAAACTTGAGTGCGTGCGTGAGTCCGTGAGTGTGTGTGCGTGTGTGTGTATGTGTGTGTGTGTGGGGGGGGGTAGGTGTGGATATAGTGTGAGGGTTACGGCGGAAGAGGAGAGTAAAAAGGAGGAGAAAGAAGGAAGAAAGAAGAATAAACTGATAAAGAAGGATGAAAAGAGAAGGACGTGTATGAAGGGGAAAAAGGTAGAAAGGAAATAATGGGAATAAAAGAGAAGAAAAAATTAAAAAAGGAGGAAAA
The DNA here is from genome assembly GCF_024679095.1 of Eriocheir sinensis. Classification (NCBI taxonomy): domain Eukaryota; kingdom Metazoa; phylum Arthropoda; class Malacostraca; order Decapoda; family Varunidae; genus Eriocheir; species Eriocheir sinensis. Next base: position 15,237,717 of record NC_066536.1, read on the forward strand.
GGGAAGGAAAGGATAAGAGAGGAAGTATAGACGAAGTAACGGAGTAAAATGGAAGGAAGTGTAGAGGGAAGAGAAGAAATAGGAGGCAGGTCCAATGATTCCTTGAAAGGGTGAATCTTCTGCATCTGCTTCCTGTTTTTCTTTTGTTTTCTTGTGTTTTTTTTCGTATTTTCTTGTTCTTGTTATTTTTTCTTCTCCTCCTCCTCCTTCTTCTGCTTCTTCTTCTTCTTCAAATCTTACGCATCTGGTACCTCATTTCCTTCTTTTTTTCCTTTTTCATGTTTTTGTTTATATAGTTTTTCCTTCTTTCTTGTTCTCGTTATATCTCCTCCTTCTTTTTCTCCTCCTCCTCCTCTTCTTATTCTTTTTCTTCTTCCATATTTTTCCTCTTCCCCTTCTTCTTTTCCTTCTTCTTCTTCTTCTTCTTCTGATGGACAGGGGCTAAGATATCGACTCTCTCCCTATCACTCTTCCTTTCTCTTCATTCCACTGACATTCCACATGACATTTCTTCTCCTTCGGACGGGTTGACGGCACTCGGGGGGGTTAGATAAGGTCATTCATCCCATCCCCTGGCATCAAACACACTCATCTGTTAGTAAATTCTGGGACGAATCTCTACAATTCCAAAGGTTTATAGGTGGCAAATTAGATATTAAAGAGTGCGAGAGATATTTGGGTCAGTGATAGATGCTTATAATTTTCCACTCTTGATTTGGGGTATTTAATGTTATATGATCAACATTTTTACTTGAGTTTTCTATGATCTTTACCGAAATGAACCTTTGAGCATTAAGCAAACTAATTGGGTGAAGCAGAAGGAATAACGATCGATTACCTCTATAGATTGCTCTTACTTATACGATTTATGTTTTCATTTGGATTATTTTATCATGTCTTCGTTTAAATGCAACCTAAGGTAAAATATATGTTGTAAATGCTAGCGGGGTAAAAGTAGAGAGGTGAAGGTTCGTTGCTCTTCTTCAATAACTCGTGCTTGAAGGTTAAGGGAATAACGATGAAAGTTTACATAAGCTTGCAGGATATATTTTGGGGCACTTGGTTGGTAGAGAAGCGAAACGGGGTACAGGAAGGAGAGAACGAGAGGGAGAATGAAGGATGGGAGAGTGAGAGTTTGTGTTGTTGGTATGTTTTTAATAAGATTTAAAGAGGCAAGGTTTAGAAGAGGAGGAGTCATACGTACATACATACACACACATACCCACACGTGCACACGCATACATACAACACACACTCACACACACCCGCAACACAGACACAAAACACACAAAAGAACACAAGACGCAACACAAAACCGATCCACCACATCAAAACACTACACAACACCACCTCAACCATCGCAACACCACCCCACAACACACCACAACACTTAACAACACCACACAACACCTACAAATCATCGACCATCACCACAACACTACCACG
>NC_066536.1:15241662-15244162 GCF_024679095.1 Eriocheir sinensis
TGATATAAAGAATTGGTTTTGGAGAAAATATTTAGTTAGGTTTGGAGGAGCCATCATGGAGTTAAGTTTGTTAGTGTTAGAAAAGTGATATAAAATTGTGGTTTGGGAGGAATATATTTTATTAGATTTGGTATTAAGTTTGTAAGATATGCGGTCCCTCACACGCCTTATACTCTTAACTATATCTCACACGACTTAACGGGAACTGCCTGAGTGTTATAAGCGGCAGGTGAGGGCAGGTGAGGAGACACACCTGAGAGACAGCCGGCAAGGTGGTGGTGGGGGCGGCGGCGGCGGACTCAAAAACAGGAACTCAGAACAGTGCAGAAAAAAATAGGAAAAGTTAAAATAAGATTATAGCTCAGGTTTATTCTTACCGGGGCCGAGGGGAAAAGCACGTGTTGGGGTATTTCTTTTCCTTTACTTTCTGTGCCGGGGGAAAGGAGGGAGACGCCGGTGTGTGGAAAGTCAGTCGAAAGCTGCCTAGGAAATGAATTATAACAGAAGGAGAAATTAACCGGAAAATACTTTGAAATTGTACGTGGGCTAGACAATAATAACAACAACAGCAACACTAACAAAAAAGAAAACCTGCGTAAAATTTGGAATAGAAAAGAGTGAAACGCAAAATAAATAATAAAATCCAACATAGAGTGCGGTCATCATTACCACGTGGAATAAAGGATGAAAAACAAACAAACAAACGTATAAACTGATTCTCTGATGACCAAATAACAACACCAGAAAATAAACAACATAAAAAATTCCCAACAATAAATAACAAAGCGAAACACAAACAAACAACATAATGCCACAAACAATCCGGTCATCAGTACCATCTGGACACACACACACACAAAAAAAAAAAAGCTACGTATAAACCGATTCTTTTTCCTTATATAACTTCAGAACTTGCAGGAGGGAGGGAGGACGAGAAGGGAGAGGAGAGTCCATTGAACCTCATTTAGGAAACTGAAAAAGAGAATTCCACAATGAGCTTTCTCTCAACTGATGTATACGAAGCCTGCGTGAGCGAGAACCGTGTGCATGAATTTGTGTGTGTGTGTGTGTGTGTGTGTGTGTGTGTGTGTGTGTGTGTGTGTGTGTGTGTGTGTGTGTGTGTATTGTTTTCGTCCTCAGGGGTCTTGAAGTTGGGGGCGAGTCTGGACAACACAAGAAAACACGCTACACTAGACGCTCCGAAAACTGGCAAGATTATTCAACGATCCACTTTCTCCCAACCGATGCAAGTGGACAGGAGGACTGATAACCATGTGTGTCAGTGTGTTTGTTTTCCTTGTGCCGGATCGAGAACTACCATAAAAAAGGATCAGATTCACTACATTAGATAGCAAACAAGGACGAATTTTCCCAACACAACAAACAATGGCGTATTTTCACCAGTATTTTCGCCAGCACGGTCAGTAATCGGAAAAAAATCAACATGTAAACCATCAATTATTTACTTTCTTCTTTTTAATGTCCCGGGACTAGGAGTGAGATTCATGAGTCAGTGTAAAGAGTGAAGGAAATCTGGATAAACTGAACTAGTAAACGGCAAAGGAAACACGAAGATAAGAAAGATAAGTAATTGATGCAAAGACTTAAACTTTCCAAAATGAGAAACGAAAATGTAATGTAAATTCTGAAGGAAGGTAGAAGGAACAGGAGGAGGAGTATGAGTAGGAGGAGGAAAAGGAGGAGGAAGAGGAGAAGGATGAGGAAGAGGAGAAAGAAGTGGAGGAGGAGAAGGTGGAGGAGGAGGAGGAGGAGGGAGAATAAGAGAAAATGCTAAGACAAAACCTTTTCACATTCAGCATAGCATTCGGCGTGCAAATTCCGTCCTAGCAGGGGGAGACTAATAACAAGATGCTGGTGCCGGTGAAGAGGAAAACACTGAGCCTTCCTGAGTGTCTCGAGAGCAGGCAGTGAGGCAGGCAGAGGCGAGGTAACTATGAGCATAATGAGTAGTAATTAGATAGCACAAAAAGAAAGAGAAACAGTAACCAGAAAGCATAAGAAGAAGAAGGCGGCGGGAAACTAATGGAAAGGCAGAGAAACACACACACACACACACACACACACACACACACACACACACACACACACACACACACACACACACACACAAAAGAAAAAAAATCTTCTGGCAAATTCCCCCCCCAAAAACAACAACAACAACAACACGAACACACACACAAAATGGAAATCACAGCAATCCGAAAAAAAACCCTCATTAAAACACAAACTAAGCAGACGAAAGAACAAAACACACAAACACACACACATACCCACACGAAAAACTAACAAACACACACACACACACACACACACACACACACACACACACACACACACACACACACACACACACACACACATCAATCAACAAAGCAAACTACCTAACCAAAACACACACTAAACCACAATCAGGCATTCTAAAACCCACGAAAAACAGACACACTAAAGGAACCAACCGACCAACCAACCACCAGAAGAA
>NC_066536.1:15246662-15271662 GCF_024679095.1 Eriocheir sinensis
ATGGAATGAGAAAGAAGCGAAGGGAAAGAAATGGGATACAAGTGAACGAAAAGGAAAGGAAAGGAAAGGAGAGGTGAAACGAAATGAGATAAATCGAATTACGGAAGGTGGGGAGGGGTAATAAATGGGTTGAAGGGAAGGGAAGGGAAGGGCAAGGATGGAGACGAATGAGAGGGAAGGGTGGGGAAGGGAAGGGAGGGAGGGGCAGGGTAGAGGAGCTGGCAATGGAAGGAAAGGGGAGGGTAGAGAAACTAGGAATGGAAGGGAAGGGAAGGGAGACGAATGAGAAGGAAGGAAAGGGGAGGGTAGAGGAGCTGGCAATGGAAGGAAAGGGAAGGCATAGGTGGAGATGAATGAGAAGGAAGGGAAGGGAGGGGCAGGGTAGAGAGGAACTTGCAATGGAAGGAAAGGGAAGGCATAGATGGAGATTAATGAGAAGGAAGGGAAGGGAAGGGAAGGGCAGGGTAGAGAGGAACTTGGAAGGGAAGGGAAGGGTAGGGCAAGAATGGAGACGAATGAGAAGGAAAGGAAGGGAAGGAAAGGGCAGGGAGAGGGACTTGTAATGGAAAGAAAGGAAAGGGAAAGGAAGGGCAAGAGATAAATCAAGAGGATATATAAAAAAAAAATACCAGAAGGAATTTTTTTGGAAAGGGATGAAGAGGAAATGAGAGCAGAGCGAGGAGAGAAAGGGAAGGAAAAGCAGTGTAGATGAAAGGAAATGGAGAGAAGTGGAGAGAAGGGAGGTGGGTAAGGGAGAGGAGAGAATGAAGAGACAGAAGAATGGAGGGAAAGGGGAGGTACTGCCATATGGTGGAGTAGAGGTGGAGGAGGTGGAAAAGGAGAAGGAGGAAGTGGAAAGAGATAGAGAGGAAGGAAGACATATTACAGAGAAACGAGATGGAGGAGGAGAAGAGGAGAAAGAGGAGATAGAGGAGGAGGAGGAGCTGGAGAAGATCAAGAAGGAGGAGAACATATTAAAGAGGAAGAAGAGGAGAAGGAGAAAGAGAGAGATAAAACAGGAGGTGAAGAAGGAGATAGAGAAGTCGGACATATACTTAGATTAGGTTAGGTTAGGTTAGGTTAGGTTAGGGTTAGGTTAAGTTAGGTTAAGTTAGGTTAGGTACGGTTAGGTTAGGTGTGGAGGAAAGGGAGATACAAGGGGAGAAGGAGATAGTGAAGATGGAGATATAGGAGGAATAGGAAGAAGAGGAGGTGGAGGAGGAGAGAAGGGGAAGAGGATGGAGGTAGAAAGCTTTCCCTTCCTTTCCCTCTGATACACACGATCAACTTCATTTGCATAGACACAGTTAGGGGAGGCGACACCCAGAACGAGATTAGGGAGGAAAAAAGAAAAAGAAAAAAGGTAGGGGTTCCTCTCTCTCTCTCTCTCTGGACGGCTTTTAACAATTATATTCTGGTGCATTTTCTTTTTTCATAATTATATAAACCGGTTGGATCTCTAAGCGGTCTTTAAGTGTGTTCGAGGTCATTTTCTTTCTCAAATCTTTCCTTTACCAGTTCATTCTCTCTCTCTCTTCCAACAATTTACATATACCTTCAGTAGTCTACTATAGTTTACAGTCTACAATCTACAACACAATACAACACAATACAGTACAATACAATACGGTCTCTAATAATATTTATGATAAACCTTTCCTTTCTTTTCTTTTTATCTTCTTTCCACTTCTCTTAACCTACATCTATCTCCACCTTCAACCTTCGATATAGTCTTCAATAGCTGTCAGTGTGCCTACTTGAATCCGCCCTCCCCCCTACACACACACACACGCACGCACGCACACATGTATCAACTGTTTAATTCTTATCTTGTGAAGTATACATATAAACGACTTGCCAATAAAAGCACATTAAAATTTGACACTCGTAAGAGCACCTTGAATGTAAGTTTGTATATAATTACCGACATATTTAACGATGAAAAGGGGAGATGAAGTAGGTAAAGAGAAGAGAAAGGAAGAGAAAGGGAAAATAAAGGAAAGTTTTACTAAAGCCATTATTGTAGATAGCTCAGTGTGCTGCAAATGAGTGGAGGATCTAAACTTCATAAAACTATATAAATAAGTAAGACAGGTTGATACAAAAGGAAAATAAACAAAGAGAAAAGAAAGATAATTATATATCGAAGTAGGCCCCTGGTTTCAGTCTTGCTCTGGAATTAATAAGTGCATAATTTACACACCTGTTCCCTCCATCCCACCTGGTGGAAGGCTGGGAACACCTGGGGAATTACCGGCCTCAGGGGAGGATGGAGGGAAAAACTATGAAGACCAAGTGTTATTTTTTTTCTTTCTCTTACCAAGCACGTGTTTATACAAGGGATGTTCACCAATCTGCACGCACCATTCCAATAAGAACAAATATCAGAAAAATAAACAATTGAAATTTGAGTTGACAAAATAAGTAATATTCAAATAACCTCCAAGGTGCACCGAAGACTACTGATACCACGGATTATTTCTTCACCAACAACATGTTTCTTCTACGTACCAAGGAGACACATACACGCACAGTAGCAAGGCATAAGCTGGCGATACTTAAGCATGTGTCCATCAGCGTTTTTATGACTGGATTTCAAACACACCATCAAGTCTTTACTTACTCTCTCTAAGGATATTATATTTTACTAACTACATACTAAATCGTGTACATCAAGGTGACACATACGAGCAGAGTGGCAAAGAGTAAGGAGGTGAAACTTAAGCATGTGTTCCTACTATCAGGACACCTCTCCTCCCGAAATTGACCCCTCTTTCGGCCACCTCCTTGGATTCTTTTTAGGAGCAGCGAGTAGCGGGCTTTTTTTTTTTATTATAGTTTCCTTTTTTTGTGCCCTTGAGCTGTCTCCTTTGCTGTAAAAAAAAAGAAAAAAAAAAAAAGCTAAGATATGTTTCGATCCCACCACTAAATCACTCTCTAAGGATATAATTTTACTCTTACTAACAACATGCTAACTCGAAGATACAAATGAGACTAAAAGACGCACAGTGGCAAAGCGGAGGCAGGCAACACTTAACCATGTGTCCCTATCCGTTGCTATATATTCGAATTCTACCACTAACTCACTAAGGGTATAATTTTACTTTTCCCAACTACACATTAACTCGAACCTACAAACAGTGGCGGGGCGTATATAGCAAGACGTAGCAGCTGTATCAAGTGTCCCTAGTAAACGTTTCAATCCCACCACTAACTCACAAAGGGTGTTACGTTTTCACCGACCACATGCTAACTCGAACGCGAGGATGTAATTTTACTTTTCCCAACTACACATTAACTCGAACTTGCAAGGACGAAGCAGCTGTAGCATGTGTCCCTAATAAACGTTTCAATCTCACCACTAACTCATAAGATACGTTTTCACCGACCACATGCTAACTCGAACGCACCAAACCAGGCGAAAACACGCACGGTGGCCAGGCGTATCGAGCTGGACGTGGCTGTAGCATATGCCTGGAGGGTTCTTACATCACACAAACACACCTTTCGGATCCACCAGCGACGCTTCCCTCACACTCCCTTCTACGCCTTTCATCACCGTCCACAAGGCTTTCCACTTTTTCACCGCAAACCTCCGCGTATCCATTTCTCTCGGCCGTCTCCGTATCGGCTTCTAGGGACGGCCCACTAACGCGCCCCGTGATGACCTCGCCGAGTGTGGCTTATAGAGTAGCTCATCTGTTTAGCGACGATGAAACTGGGTGAAAAAAGGCCTAGTTTGTTGGTGTTTAGATTCACCACCACCTGTTCTTGGCTTTTTTTTTACCTATTCCATCTGTTTCTGCATTTTTCTGTTCTTCTTTTAATCATCTAGTTTTCTTCGTCTTCTTCTTTTTCTTTCATTCTTCTTCTTCTTCTTCTTCTTCTTTCATTCTTCTTCTTCTTCTTCTTCTTTCATTCTTCTTCTTCTTCTTCTTCTTCTTCCTCCTCCTCCAAATACTTTCAATGTAACCCTTATATTTTTCTTTCTTTCTTTCTTTCATTCTTCCTTTCCTTCTTTTTTCTTTCTTTCTTTCTCAGTTCTCCTATCTTTCTCTTCGCCTTTCTTTACTTTAACTTTCTTTACGTATTTCATTTATTCCTATTCCTTCCCACCTCTCCTCCTCTATTTTCCTATTATTATTATTTTTTTTTTGGCCTCATATTAAACAGAGGAATCCTGGAAACACAGCTTTTCTGACATGGCCTCACGAACATGGAGGAGGAGGAGGAGGAGGAGGGAAAACGGTTTATGGCGATTGGGAAAGAAGAGGAAGGTGTAAAAAAAGGAAGAAGGAGGAGGAGGAGGAGGAGGCAGAGGCGGCGGCGTTGGCGAGAAACTATGAAAAAAATATAAAAAAACTGGAATCGAATTAAAAAGTAAATAATAGAACCAGGAAGAGATAAAAGACTAGGAAAGAAAAACATACCCTACAAATATTCGTGTAAAAGAACAAAGATGAAGAAGACGAAGAACATAAAAAAATGATGGGTGAAAATTGGGAAGTGAAAAATTGATGAATACGGAAAATTTTTAGTGTAGGATATCAATGTATTATTATTATTATTATTATTATTATTATTATTATTATTATTTAGTATCACCACGAATTAGGCATACAATTGTCAATGGAAAAATCCCACGACAGATAGATCACGCCACCTTACAGGAATGTCGTCCGTCAGTGTTTACCGTCTCAGTTTGTATACAAAGCATTTCATCAAGCTTGAAAGTCATCTTGACGTACGTGACAAATTGTAACAATTGTATGCCTAATTCGTGGTGATACTAAAAAATAATAATAATAATAATACATTGATATCCTACTGTAACAATTTTCCGTATTCATCAATTTTTCACTTCCCAATTTTCACCCATCATTTTTTTATGTTCTTCGTCTTCTTCATCTTTGTTATTTTGCACGAATATTTGTAGGGTTTAAAGGACCTAAATTAAGCATCCTCTCATTATGTTTTCTTTCCTAGTCTTTTATCTCTTCCTGGTTCTATTATTTACTTTTTAATTCGATTCCAGTTTTCTTATATTTTTTTCTTAGTTTCTCGCCAACGCCGCCGCCTCTTCCTCCTCCTCCTCCTTCTTCCTTTTTTTACACCTTCCTCTCTTTCCCAATCGCCATAAACCGTTTTCCCTCCTCCTCCTCCTCCTCCATGTTCGTGAGGCCATGTCAGAAAAGCTGTGTTTCCAGGATTCCTCTGTTGAATATGAGGCCAAACCAGCATCCCAGGGCCGCACACACACACACACACACACACACACACACACACACACACACACACACACACACACACATACACACACACACACACACACACACTCTCTCTCTCTCTCTCTCTTTTCCGCCAATAGTTTCTTCTTCACAAACAAACATACAGACATACAGAATACTCAAATAAACTTACACATAAACAATCAGAAAATAAGCCAGCTACAGGAACAGTCAATGCGGTTGGATGAAGTCTTTATTTTCTCCACCAATCAAAGAGTTCAAGTCGTAGGAAGGAGGGAATACAGACGATGGAAGGCTGTGTCCCAGAGTTGAGCAATGAAAAGGGTTGAAAGAATGAAGCTCTTGCACTAGAAATTTGGACAGCATAAGGGTGAGCTGAAGAAGACAATTTTGATGAGGATAGATAAAATAGATAGATAGGAAAAATGATATAGACAAAACAAAGAAAAACTAAGACAAAATGAAAAGTAGGAAACGAATAACACACACACACACACACACACACACACACACACACACACACACACAAATAGGCCATAGGTAGAAAAATATAAACAGATAGAAAAAAAAACCTCACAAAATTCAGAAATAGAAACGAAGAAACAAAAGCAGAGCAACACACACACACACACACACACACACACACACACACACACACACTCCAGAACCAGGGAAACGGCCGCAAGGAGAGAAACAGCAACAAGAGTACAAGCCACGATTCATGGGCACGATAATTACACCGTTTTTAAGTAAGCCGCCGTGACCTCTGACCTCCCCACGTGACCCTCGCCGATGCGCACGCCAGATAAACCTTCGAACCGCGACTCGGGACTTCGGGTTTCAGCCTTCGAAGCTCCGGAGCATCTTTATGGCTGAAGGCGAGGCAGACGACGGGCTAAAAAGGTGAAGTGAGAGAGAGAGAGAGAGAGAGAGAGAGAGAGAGAGAGAGAGAGAGAGAGAGAGAGAGAGAGAGAGAGAGAGAGAGAGAGAGAGAGAGAGAGAGAGAGAGAGTAACTGCTGGTGTCTCCGTTCTTTGTTGTTGTTATTTCCGCTCTTGTTTACACGTCTCATTCTTGTATTCTTTCTGTATGTCTCTTTTTTTTTTTTTTACTAGAAAGATGATGAGGCCTTTTTCTCTGTCTTCCTTTCTTTCTCTCTCTCTCTCTCTCTCTCTCTCTGTTCTCGTTACGGCTTAATTATAATTTTTTCCTAATGTTGTTTTGTGTCATTTCATTCACTTCCACCAGTCTTCCGAAATGATGATGCAACAAGGGTCAAAACGTTTCACTCAGGGATGAAAAATAATAATGATTCCCGGGATTTTTTTTTATATATGTTTCACGTTTTTTTTCAGTTCGTTTTTTTTCTCCCTTTTCTTCTTTCTCATTTTTTACTACTTTTCTTCTCCATTTCCTTCTTTTTTCTATCTCTTGTATTTCTTCCTTTATTTCTTTTACTTCCTCTTTTTCGTTTCTCCTTTTTTTTTGTTTTTCCTCCACCTCCACCTCCTCCTCCTTCTCCTTCTCCCTCTTCCCCTTCTCCTCCTCCTCCTCCTCCTCTGCCATTCATTTCCTACATGAACGTTTTCTATTCACGATTTGTTGGGTCGCGTGATCTTCCTTCCATTGCATTAGGACTTCGTATAATAAGATTTTCCAACATCTAATGCCTCTCAGTTACTTTACGCTAACATACGAAGAAGTACTAAGAATATTCGTATATATATTTTACCTTTTTCTTATCCAGTTCTTTCTTCTCCTCTTCCTCCACCTCTTCCTTTTCCTTTATTATCTCTTCCTCTTTACTGGTCACCTTATACTATTCTTTTTCTTTTTCTCACTCTTTGTCTCTCTATGTCATTCCTCCTCCTCCTCCTCCTTTACCTTTACCTCTTTCCTAATCATCTTACACTTGTCTTTCCATTTTCTCACCCTATGTCTCTCTATGTTATTCCTCCTCTTTATCCTCCTCCTCTTTATCCTCCTCCTCCTCCTAATCCTCCTATTCTTCGTCACTCCAGCACCCTTTCAACAGTAAATAAAAACGAAACATACTCATACCAATGACCTGTTGAAAAATGAATAAAAAGGTTAATTACAGAAGGCAACAGAAGCGTCACACACCTTTTTTGGGAGGCGACATGAAGGTCAAGGGAAGGACGAAGCCAGTGGAAGGGTCATCAGGGAGTCAGGTTAGGTCACATCAGGTCACGTCAGGTCAGCTCAGGGTATTTACAGCAGGTGGGTCACTTGCACTTGGGTCACCTCGTTCAGCAGGGAAGGTAGCCAGCAGGTGAGGAGACACAAGGCTGATCAGCAGGTAGGTAGAGGTGGGGTTTGTTTTGATCAGCAGGATGGAAAGTAAGAGTCTTCAGCAGGTTGTTAGCAGATGTGAAGGAGTTGTCTTGGATTCGCAGGTGAGGAGACACAAGACTGATCAGCAGGTAGGTACAGGTGGGGTTTGTTTTGATCAGCAGGATGAAAAGTGAGAGTCTTCAGCAGGGTGTTAGCAGGTGTGAAGGAGTTGTCTTGGATTCTTTTTTTTTATATTTTTTTATGTATTTTCTGCTTCATTCTTTCATTTTTATTTTATTTTGTCTCTTTTGATAATTTCTTTTTTTTTCTACTTTAGGTACTTCCTGTTCTTATTCGTGCTCTCGTTTTTACTGCTCCTCCACTTTCTCTTGTTTCTTTTCCTTGTTTTTGTTCTTGTTCAAGTTCTTCAGCTCTTTTCTGCTTCTTCTCTTTCTTCTTTTTCTTTTCCTTTTCGACTTTTTTTTTCTTTTTCTTTCTTCTTTTTCTACTTCTTTTCTTCTTTATCTTTCTTTTCCTTTTTCATTTCTGCATTTTCTTTTTTCTTCTACTTCTGCTTCTTCTTCTTTATCTTCTTGTTCTTCTTGTTCTTCTTCTCCTACTCCTCCTTCTCCTCCATTCTTTTTCTTTGTCCTTTCTTTGTTCTTCTTTTCTTCTTGATGTCTATTTCTTCTTCTTTCCACCACCTCCACCTCCTCCTCCTCCTCCTCCTCCTCCTCCTCCTCCTCCTCTTAGACCACCGTTACATTGCCTCACAACACCTTATGAACAACGCCAAAAAAAAAAAAAAAAAAAAGAATCTGGTACACTAATTTGCCTACACGTTCTTGGGCGCGAGCGAGGGAACGGACGAACGCACTTAGGCGACCCTGCATATACGTGCCTCGCGGGTGAACGAAAAAAAAAAAGTAAAGAAAAGAGAAAATAAAAAAAGAACCTTAAGTATTTTTCATCTGCAAGCTCCATAATGTAAAAAATGAGCGTTACTGAGCGTTATAATATCGTTCTCAATTTCACTTTTACTCTCATTGTTACGGATTTTTTTTTTTACAGGTGTATGGGCGAGTTTTTATCATGTATCTTTTTCTCTTTCATTGTTTCTTTACGTCACTTTACACACCGACTTTTCTTTTCAATAACTCGACGGCGTCCTTCTTCGCTACACCGCACGCGACGCCACATACTCTGTTTCCTTCCTACCACCCTTTCCTTCCTCCCTTCTCCCTATATTTCCTCCATTTATCTGTCTCTTTCTTCCAATTAGACTTCCCTCCGTACCCTGCCCCACCTCTTCCTCTCTTCTCACCTCTCCTTCTATTCCTTCTTTTTCTTCCTTCCTCTCTTATCTTTCTTTCAGTTTTTCGCTCCTTCTCTTCATTCGCCGGTTATTCTCCCCCTTTCTTCCCTCCCTAGCCTGCCCCACCTCTTGCCCTCTTCTCACCTCTCCTATTCCTTCTTTTTCTCCATGCCTCTCCTCTCTTTTTTTGTTTTTCGTTCCTTCTCTTCATTCGCCGGATATTCTCTCCCTTTCTTCCCTCCCTACCCCTCCTCTCCCTCTCTCTTCTCACCTCTCCTCTCTGTCTTCTATTCCATGTTTCCCTCACTTCTTCCCTTTTTTCTTACTCTTTCTCTTCTCTTCATTCCTCGGATAGCCCTTCCATTCTTATCCTGCCCCTTCTATTCCTTCCTTCTCACCTCTTCCTAAATTTCCTCTTTTTCTCTCCTTCCTTCTCTTCCTTTCCATCTTTTCTTTCGCCGCATACCTCTTCCTTTCGTATCCTGCTCTTGTCTTCTTTTCTTCCTCTCACTTCTCCATCTATTCAGTTCATCACTATTCCCTTCCTCCTTTTCTTTCCCCATTTTTCATCCCTTCCTTCCTCCTTACCAGTATTTCCTTCCCTTTCCTTCCCTTTACAGTCTTGAACGGGTCACCACCTCCCTTCACCGCCACCACCTCCCTCCCTTCTCCCCTCCTACCTTCCTTCCTCCCTTCTCCTACCCTACCTCCTCCTCCCCCTCCCCCCATTACCTTCGTGTCACGCCCTCAAACACACACACACACACACACACACACACACACGTTACGTTTTCCTTTCCACTCCAAGAACCTCACGAAAAGAGGGAAAAACAACACGCTTACAAAATCTATAGCGTTAGGTAACACACAGCGATTGCAAAAGGGAAAACAAATACTTCGAAGAGGGGCACGAAGAGCTGTTTTGAAGGAGTCGTAATGGCTTAGATTACACCTCACATTGTCAAGTACGAGAGTTATGACTAGATGTACGAGGGTGAGAAAATAGCACACCTTCCATTGTCAAGTACGAGAGTTATGACTAGATGTACGAGGGTGAGAAGGCAATGAATGTGTACTTACTCTCTCCGGCGGCACCTCAGTCGACGTTAAGATGCGAGGGAGGTCATTACCGCGCCGCTGGTCAGCCTGGAGGAGGAGGAGAGAAAAGCCTGAGTCATCAAGGCCACCGGGTGAAGAAATGCAAGCAGACTTAATGCAGAGTAAGAGGAAAGGAGGTTTACCTATAAGGGGAAAATATATGCTAAGTTAATGCAGAACTGAAGGAGCAGGGCAAGATAGGAAGCTGACTACAAGTTTATGCAAGTTTATAATGCTGCATGATTAGGAAGAAGTTAGTTAATGATATAGTGCTTGCTTGCTTGCTGCCTACTGGATAATATATACAAAACAAATTACAGGGTTGGCGAGAGAGAGGTCAGTGATTTCGAAAGTGTTGAATGGAAGGGAAATAAAAGTAAAAAGAAATATTATAAAAGTAGTGACCCAAAACATGGATGAAATAATAAAAGATAATACTAACACTTATTTACGTTTATAGCGGGCTTTTTTTTATTATTGTAGCGGGATTTTTTATTATTAGCGAGCTTTTTTTATTATTAGCGAGTTTTTTTTATTATTAGCGAGGTTTTTATTATTAGCGGACTTTTTTATTATTGTTTCCTTTTGTTGTGCCCTTGAGCTGTCTCCTTTGTTGTAAAAAAAAAAAAAAAAAAACTAACTTACCTCCCTACCTACCTACGTATCCACTTACAAGGCCACCTACTTACCTACCTACTTAACAACTTCTACTCACTTACTTATCCCCACTTTTTCACTTACGAACCTACAGTTACCTACTCACATACTTACCCACCTACCCACCTATCTACTTAACCATATTTTTCCCTAGGTACACACACACACACACACACACACACACACACACATTCACACTCCCTCCACACAATCCCCTTCCTCCTCTCCCCTCATACACGCACACACTCAAGCCGTCCACTCCCAACTATATTTTTTTTCTCTTGTCCGCCTAATCACAAGCTCACTCTGCTGTCCGCCGGGGAATGAGGTGAAGGAATGTTACCCGGACGGCGACGGCAGGTGGGGCGGGGCGGGGCATTACCAATTAGCCATGCCTTAAGAGACTAATTGGCCGCAGGTAATTCCACTTCACCATTACACAGGTACAAGACGAGAGCCAGGCCACAATAATCACACCTGAGTTACCTGTGTGTGTGTGTGTGTGTGTGTGTGTGTGTGTGTGTGTTGCCTCCACCAGACTTGCTGCTCCGTAATTATCTCGTTTCTGTCGCGATTTGGAAGTGTTGCGGTGTGTTGTGTTGCGCCAGTCGTGGTCTGTTTTTCTTCATTATTGTTGTTGTCGTCGTTGGTGTTGGTAGGTAGAGGCAGCGTCGGCAAATTACCGTACTCAGCATATAGTCTTTTCGCAGTTGCTGACCGATAACTAAATAGTGAAAATGAACGAAAACGAACAATATTTTACCGTTTCAACGATAACTTTAATTTTCTACCGTTATGTGTGTGGGTACGACAGTCTTGGAGCCTAAAAAGGATAAATGCAGCGTCGCCAAATTATCGTACTCAGCATATAGTCTTTTCGCAGTTGCTGACCGATAACTTTAGCGAGAATGAACGAAAACCATCAATATTTAAGAGTTTCAACGATAACTTTAATTTTCTACCGTTATGTGTGTGGTTACGACCGTCTTGGAGCCTAAATATGATAATGCGATTGTCAGAGCAACGTTGCTAGACTGTCGTACTCAGCCTCCTATGTTTGCCAATATCCGACCCCAAAACAGCCTCTTCGACCCCAATAACTGCCTTCATATAAAGTTATCGTTAAAATGGTTAATTATTGGTGATTTTGGCAATAGATATGGCTCAGAAACCGGTAAATATGAGGCTCTGAGTACGATAATCTGGCAACGGTGTGTCAAGAGTACGACGATTTGGCAACGCTGGGTAGAGGTATTAGCAGCGGCAGTGGGAACAATTACACCAACTGCATTAATTCCTGCCACAATTAGGACTATTATTTGTTAGTTTGTTTATACTGACGACTACAACAATTAGGAAACTTACAAAACAAGGGATATCTGAAACCTTGTTAATCAATGGACCGGCTCGCCTCACTGCTAATGGTAATGGTCTTCGGCGGACACCCAGCAACGCCTAACACCTCAGCCGTGCTCCCAAAGCCATCGCCAACGGGTCCTCAATAGACTAAGATCGGTACTGTTAGACGGCTCCACCTCTCACATGATTTATTTTTTATTTATTTTCCTAAGTCCAAAAATGGGATCAGTCGAGTTCTTACGAGTGATGTTTTAGGTTCATGGTACAGAGGAAGGGTCAGACTACCACCAGGGTCATGGAACTACCCCTGGAAATGCCCAACACTCCAATGAAAGCCTTGTAAAATGTGCGTGCTTGGGCTTCGAAGGGTTTAAGAGATCAGTCGAGTTCTTGCGAGTGATATTTTAGGTTCATGGTACAGAGGAATGGTCAGACTACCACCAGGGTCATGGAACTACCCCTGGAAATGCCCACAACTCAATGAAAGCCTTGTAAATATGTGCTTGGGCTTTGAAGGGTTTAAGAGATCAGTCGAGTTCTTGCGAGTGATATTTTAGGTTCATGGTACAGAGGAATGGTCAGACTACCACCAGGGTCATGGAACTACCCCTGGAAATGCCCACAACTCCTACGAAGGCCTTGTTAAATATGTGCTTGGGCTTTGAAGGGTTTAAGAGATCAGTCGAGTTCTTGCGAGTGATATTTTAGGTTCATGGTACAGAGGAATGGTCAGACTACCACCAGGGTCATGGAACTACCCCTGGAAATGCCCACAACTCCTACGAAGGCCTTGTTAAATATGTGCTTGGGCTTTGAAGGGTTTAAGAGATCAGTCGAGTTCTTGCGAGTGATATTTTAGGTTCATGGTACAGAGGAATGGTCAGACTACCACCAGGGTCATGGAACTACCCCTGGAAATGCCCACAACTCCTACGAAGGCCTTGTTAAATATGTGCTTGGACTTTGAAGGGTTTAAGAGATCAGTCGAGTTCTTGCGAGTGATATTTTAGGTTCAAGGTACAGAGGAAGGGCCAGACTACCACCAGGGTCATGGAACTACCCCTGGAAATGCCCACAACTCCTACGAAGGCCTTGTTAAATATGTGCTTGGGCTTTGAAGGGTTTAAGAGATCAGTCGAGTTCTTGCGAGTGATATTTTAGGTTCAAGGTACAGAGGAAGGGCCAGACTACCACCAGGGTCATGGAACTACCCCTGGAAATGCCCACAACTCCTACGAAGGCCCTGTTAAATATGTGCTTGGGCTTTGAAGGGTTTAAGAGATCAGTCGAGTTCTTGCGAGTGATATTTTAGGTTCAAGGTACAGAGGAAGGGCCAGACTACCACCAGGCTCACAAAACTACCCCTGGTAATGCCCAAAACTCCTACGAAGGCCTTGTTAAATGTGTGCTTGGGCTTCGAAGGGTTTAAGAGATCAGTCGAGTTCTTGCGAGTGATATTTTAGGTTCAAGGTACTAAGGAAGGGCCAGACTACCACCAGGCTCACAAAACTACCCCTGGTAATGCCCAAAACTCCTACGAAGGCCTTGTTAAATGTGTGTGCTTGGGCTTCGAAAGGGTTAAGAGTATGGGCCTTAGAACCATCCTGGATCAGCAGCCCATGAGGGGTTTACATCGTGCTTCATGCTGTCCCTTTGTCACAGTAACTCAGCATTGACAAAAATCTCCCCTTGACAAGTTGGACGAATCTTATAATTAAAAGTTGGTATAAGTATATGAGGGAAGACTGACAAAAATCTCCCCTTGACAAGTTGGACGAATCTTATAATTTAAAGTTAGTATAAGTACGTATATGAGGGCAGTCTACATTTATTTAATATATGGGAAGGGAACGTTATTTATCTTTCTATATTACATCCTGACTAACTTAGATACTTAGTGCTTTAATGTTGTGCTTTTCCGCAATCCTAAAATAAGAAAAACCTTCACAGTTTTAATTGTTACTTTTTCAGGCTTTCTAGGAACCCTCATATCATTATTTCGACACACACACACACACACACACACACACACACACAGGGATAATTACGTAACATCCTCCCTTTCTCCTCCCTACACAACAACATAAAATGAAGAAAACGTTTGGGAAGTCATCGTTACAAAAACGTTTACAGGATGAGCGGCACAGCGCGGGACCAGGAAGCGAGAGGAAGGAAGGCGAGGAAAGAAAAACAGGGGCTATGGGTGTTAGGACATACTCTTTATCTGGTGTACCCCCCTCTCTCTCTCTCTCTCTCTCTCTCTCTCTCTCTCTCTCTCTCTCTCTCTCTCTCTAACATAGGGAAAAGGGAGTAGAAAAGAGATACAGAGGGAGGGAGAAAGGAAACGGTAAGGGGTAGAAGATATCATTTTTTATTCTTTCACCACATTCTTCCCGTGTGTGTGTGTGTGTGTGTGTGTGTGTGTGTGTGTGTGTGTGTGTGTTAAGTGTATGAAGAGGGCAAAGATTGGGGCCATGAGGTCACATACAAACTGCAAACTGTAAATAGCAATTGTAACTTTTTTATGTGTGACACTGTAAGTATATATAAAGACAGAGAGAGAGAGAGAGAGAGAGAGAGAGAGAGAGAGAGAGAGAGAGAGAGAGAAAAAAAACTACTACTACTACTACTACTACTACCCCAGCAACTACCACCACCACTACCAAATCTATTCACACCTGCATAGCTACTTCCTTCCTACCTGCCTTTCCTTTCCTTCCTTCCATTACTTTCCTTCCTTCGTTTCTATCTTCTTTCCTTCCTTCCCACCACACTCACATCACCACACCTAACATAAAAAAAACCACCACAACTACTACTACTACGCTTTATAAGAGGAGGCTACGTTCGAGGGTTTTCCAGGCAAGGTCGGGGCTGGGTGCATGTGTACGAAGAGGGGGCGTACGCACTGGCTAACGGGAGATGAACAAGATAACCCAACACATGACTGACGGTGGTCTGGCCTTCCCACGCCGCGGAGAGGGAGGGAAGGAGAGCGACGAAGGGAGGGGGAGAGGGGTAGAAAGAGAGAGAGAGTGAGTGAGTGAGTGAGTGAGTGAGTGAGAATACACACACACACACACACACACACACACACACACACACACACACACACACACACACAGAGCCACCCACCCACACTTCTAATTTATTCACTTATTTATTTGATATTCTCTCTCTCTCTCTCTCTCTCTCTCTCTCTCTCTCTCTCTCTCTCTCTCTCTCTCGCGTGCTGCACACACAAACTTAGGCGTGACTTCATGTTCCTCTACTCGCTGTATTATTCCCTGACTGGCTCAAGTGGTGTGTGTGTGTGTGTGTGTGTGTGTGTGTGTGTGTGTGTGTGTGTGTTGTGTGTGTTGTGTGTGTGTGTGTGTGTGTGTGTGTGTGTGTGTGTGTGTGTGTGTGTGTGTGTGTGTGTGTGTGTGTGTGTGTGTGTGTGTGTGTGTGTTGTGTGTGTTGTGTGTGTGTGTGTGTGTGTGTGTGTGTGTGTGTGTGTGTGTGTGTGTGTGTGTGTGTGTGTGTGTGTGTGTGTGTGTGTGTGTGTGTGTGTGTGTGTGTGTGTGTGTGTGTGTGTGTGTGTGTGTTTAAGTTTTGGCCTATAGCGCCGGATAATTTTTTTCCAAGTTCCTGCTGATTGGGCCTAGCCGTTAGTGGTGAACACAAGTGTTTTAAAGTGGTGCCATCTTGCTAGGTTCATGCTGCCCCTCCCCGGAGCTTGTCTTTGACCCTCTGAGTTTTTCTAGAATCAGAGTTGACAGGTGTTCTTCAGAACAGCACGTGGGTAGCTTTAGACCACTCGGCGATGGCTGAAGATTGTTGGCTTGTAGCGGCGGGTGGGACTAGAAACCGGGCCCTCCAGGACACGGCATCCGCACATCGACCACTCAGCCACAGCCTCCACCCCCCCTTCGAAACCCACCCACCCACACACACACACACACACACAAACACGCTCGTTTCCGCACCACTTCCCCCTCCTTCCATTTACAGTCACATACGCGTCTTGGTCATGTGAACGTGTACGTCCTGTGTGTTATCACGACACACACACACACACACACACACACACATATACACACACGCGCGCGTGGTTGCATTCACAGGATCATGTGAGTGACCAGTATCGGGCATCCTGCACTGACTCACACACTCGGGATTAACCACCAACTTTCTTTTATTCAAAAGGAAAGCGCTCTTGGATACAAGAAACAAAGAAAGCCTGAAAAGCACTGCTGCCACAATGAAAAAATTCTGAAGTGTAATCAAACTAGGCTGAAGAGATGTCTTCATACTTCTCCCTCAAAAGTTTTAGGAAAGAGGAAATACAGACAAAAGAAGTTATTTTCAAAATTTACCAGCGGAAGAGATGAAAGAATGAAGATGCGAGTTAACTATTGCATTAGGAATTATTATTTTGGGCAACACAGGAATGAGCTGGAGCAGGAGGCTGTGCAGCGGGGCTGAGCAGTTAGCAAGACAATATCGATAAAAGACAAAAAGTGAAGCATCACTGAGGCGGAATTTTAAGTAGGAGACATTAAGGTTGAAGGAGTTGACGGGGCGAAAATCCTTTGAGTAAAGTTTGTTTAAACGAACTCTGTGTTTAGAAGCTGGCATAATAATAATAATGATAGTAATAATTATGATAACAATAATAATAATAATAATAATAATAATAATAATAATAATAATAATAATAATAATAATAATAATAATAATAATAATAATAATAATAATAATAATAATAATAATAATAATAATAAACAATAACAATAAAAGAAACACACAAACGTTGATAAACGTACGCATCATATTATAAACACTCAACGCTAAACAAAAAATAAAAATAATACACATGATCACAAGTAATACAGACCTCCAGTAGTACACAGGAACCTTTCAGGAGACTTGAAGCAAAGCAATCATAACCGTGAACCCAATACGGCCCATTATCTACACCTCGCCGCTAAGGACAGGCGTCACATTAACTTTTTTCCCTCGCCGATAAACAAGCCTTTAAGCGCCCCTAAACACCGGCTGAGACTGACAAAAGCCGCGTATTATGAGTGCTTTGTGACAGGTTCAGACGAGCAGCCTTGTACAGATCGACTGGCCTTTGTAGACACCTTATGTTTTGCCTTCACGGGATCTTTCTTGCGTAGAGAGTATCCTTAACAAACGCGTGCCCCCTTCAATAAAGACACAGGACAGCGAACACCACCATGCCCGCCTGCATATTCCCAATTTATCTACTGGTATGTGGTCCATGAGTGAAGACGCTCAGCTGTAGCTTCGAAACTAATCATGGGACGTTCTGGAAAAATACTCTCAATGTGATTCCCACTCAGAATTTCTCTACACGACTCCAACTGTGCCTAACCTAACCTAACCGAACCTGACCTGTTCAAGAGTAAGCGCCACATACCCGTACAGAGAAGGGAAATACACTACCCTGCCCCGACCCCAGCGGAGATAGTGCCAGCAACAGTTCCATCAAGTGTCCTGTCTTGTGAAGGTTATGGGTATTGACGGAGGTGTTATGGCTATTAATGAGGTTCACAATTGCATTATTCTGTCTGGTGAAGGCATGACTCGCGGCGCTATGAATACTGATAAGGTCCAAAATTGCATTACTCTATTTAAAGGAAAAACTCGAGGGCTTATGATGCTTCAAAAAGTCGAGCTAGAATTACTTGATCTCACAGTGACTCTCAGGACGCAGAGATGAACGAAACTTTCACAATAACATTCTTTTGCGGGGAGAATGCGGCCTTGTAATACCAACGGGCTCCCATTTGAACCAAAAACTGAATATATAAAGAAAATAGGAAAAGTGTGAAAAATATACTTGACAAAAAAGGCCGCAAATGGGCGATTCAGTCTTTATAGAGCAATGTTATTTTTTTTTTTTTTATTTTTTTTTACATTGCTGCCTATTGCGCCGGTAGGCTTCTTCCCGGTGGATCCTGATGGTCGGTCCAAGGCTTCATTCCGGTGGGTCCTGATGGTCGGCCCAGCCCGTTCTGGCGAGTGTTTATAGTGGCGCCATCTTGCATTGGCTCACGCTGCCCTCCCAGAGCTCATTTTTGATCCTTGAATCTAGAGTCCGGGTTGATAGGTGGTCTTCCGGACAGCATGTGGGTAGTTTTAAGCCACTCGGCGGCGACTGAAAAATCCCAGCTTGGTGGCACCGGGCGGGGATTGAACTCGCGTCCTCCTGAACACGAGGCCGTTACTTTGACGACTCAGCCACCGCTGAGTTATATAGCAGAACAATATGTAGACATTATGAAAAAAACGTAACAAGCGGCTACATGTTAGTAGTAGTAGTAGTAGTTTAAAGTTTAAAGAAGGAGAATAACGGTGGTGGTGGTGGTGGTGGTGCAGTTGTATAATAGCGTATATAATGCAAGAACTAGGGTAGGCTGTAAGATGCCCGTTATGACGATGTGGTGTGGTGGTGGTGGTGGCGGGGGCAAATCAGTGACAGTTGTGGTGGTAACGGTGATGATGGTGGTGGTGGTGATGGTGGTGGGTGTGGTAAGATTATGTTGTTGGAGTTGACGAGGTTGTGGTAGTAGTGGTATTGAGATGGTGGTGGTGAGAGTGTGGTAGAGATGGTGGTAGCGGATGTGATGATGATGATGAGGTCGGTGTTGATGGTGGTGATTTGAGAAGGAGGCGTGGTGGTGGTGGTGGTGGTGATGATGATGATGATGATGATGATGATGATGATGATGATGATGATAGTGGTGGTGGTGGTGAAGGTGATGATTCTTGTTGGTGCTGAAGGAGGAAGAAGAAAAGAAGAAAGAGGAGGAAGAGGAGGAACAGAAAAGAGGAAAGAGTGCAAAGAATAGAAGAAGAAAGGGAAGAGAAGAAAGGGATAAATGAGGAGGAGGAGATGAAGGAAGAGAAGAAGGAACAAGGAGGAAAGAAGAAGATGAAAGGAAGGAAGAGAAGAAAAGCCAAGATGATGTAGAAACGAAGGAAGAAACAAAGGAGGAGAAAGAATAGGGAGGATATAGTACTGGTGATGGTGGTTATGAGTGAGGAAAGCTGTGGTGGTGGTGATGGTGGTGGTGATGGTGGGTGTGGTATAAGGTGTGGTGGTGGTGGTGGTGGTGAGACGGCCATCATTACCTGTGGATAATCGGAAACAGGTTTGCAGCAAGTGTGGCGTGTGAGTCTCTCCGAGGATGCTGGCGGAGGAGGAGGAGGGGAAGGAGGGCCGCCGTAAGTCACACTCAACGAGGGAGAGGGGAAGAGGGAGAGAAGGAGGAGGCAAAATCTATGAGGAGTTAGAGTAAGAAAGAGGGAAGAAGGGGAAAATGGGGAGAAGGAACGAAAGGGATGGAAGGAAGGAAGGAAGGAAGGAATAAGAGAAGACGGGAAGGATGATGAAGGAAGTATGCAAAAGATGGAGGAAGGTGGGAGTGAAAGGAAGGGAAGGGAGAGGAAGGGAGGTAGTGAGGAAAGGAAGGGGGAAAGAGAAAGGGAAGAAGGGAGTGAGAAGGAAAGGGGTTAAAAAAAATGCGTATGAGAGAAAGAAGGGAATCAAAACAGGAGTGAACGAAGGAGGAAGGACAGAAGGGAATAAACAGGAGAAAAGTAAAGGGAGGAAGAGATAGATAGGAAGATGCAAGGGAAGGAGGAAAGGAGTTGAGAGGGAGAGAAACAAAAAAAGGAGGAAGAGAAGAAGGGAGAGAGAGGAAGATTTGAAGGAAGCATGAGAGAGGTAGATAATAGGAAAGAAAGGGAAGGAGGAAAACATTGAATAAGGGAAGAAGGGATAAAAAGAGAAAGAAGTAAGCAAAAGGGGGGTGGAGAGAAAGTAAGGGAGTAGGGAAAGAAGGAAGACAGAGAGGAAGGAGTAAGGAAGAGAACGAAAGGTGACGAGAGGGACATAACAGGGAGATTAACGGAGAGAAAGAAAATGAGGAAGGAAAGAAGGGAGAGAAAAAAAAAAGAGGGGAAGGAGAAAAGTAAGCAAGAGAGATACACAAAAAGGAAGAGATAGAAAAGATAACGTAAAAGAATAAGAGAGAGAGAAGGAAAATGAAGTACAGGAAGAAAGGAAGAAGAGAGAGGAAAGAAAAGAAGAGCTAAGTAAGAGAGATGGAGGGAGGAGGGGATTGGAAAGAGTACGTTTGAGAATGAGGCAGGGAGGAAGGGAGAGAAAGAGAGAGAGAGGGGCAGAGAGGGAGAAAGGGAGGCAAGCAGGGAAGGAGAGGGAGGGAGGGAGGGAGTCTGAAGAGGAAGAACAGCTTGTAACAAAGAACACAAAGGAGAATATATTTGAGTCTCTCCTCTCAATAATAAATAGGAGGAGGAGGAGGAGGAGGAGGAGGAGGAGGAGGAGGAGGAGGAGGAGGAGGAGGAGGAAGAGGAAGAAGAGGAGGAGGAATTGGCTTCTTATTTGTACTACTCAGCCATCAATTAGCAAGGCTGTCTAACCTCTTTACTGATGATAATAATAATGATAATAATAATAATAATAATAATAATAATAATGATAGTAGTAGTAGTAGTAATAGTAGAAGTAGTAATATGATGCTTTTCCCCCTTCTCTCTCTCTCTCTCTCTCTCTCTCTCTCTCTCTGCATTCCTCGCCTCGCCATGCCCTTATCGACCTTATGTCCCTAATGGCTATGGGTGATAGTTGCTTCCCATCATGAGAGAGAGAGAGAGAGAGAGAGAGAGAGAGAGAGAGAGAGAGAGAGAGAGATGTACGTAATTCTTTCGAAACAGGAGAAGGTATGTAAGAAAATATGAAGAAAGCGAAAGTAAGAAGAGATGAGAGTGATGAGCGGGTGATGTAAAGGAGGAGGAGGAGGAGGAGGAGGAGGAGGAGAAAAGGTAGAGGAGGTGAAAGTAGGCAACGACAGCGGTAATATAAATGAATACAAGTGTTGGTATAAGGGAACGAAAATAGGAAAATAATGAAAATGATGACAATAATAATAATAATAATAATAATAATAATAATAATAATAATAATAATAATAATAATAATAATAATAATAATAATAATAATAATAATAAAATAACAACAATAAGCCAGGCCTAATCCTGCATAATAAACTGTCAATTATTATATTTACAACGTTAAGGATAAGACTAGATTCATATTCCTCTTTTAATATTAATAAACTGATTCCTATTTTTGTTTATTCTACGTCTTATTTTTTTTTTTAGTTGCATCCTGTTTACGATTATAAAGAAAACAACAACAAGACGATGAGAACACAGTGAAAGAAAAAAAAATAATAACAAAGAAAATGGGTAAGATACGATAGTGGAAATGTGTTAGAAATAAGTTTAATTAAGCGAGTTTGGGAAGAAAAGTCCGAGAATGTTATGAGTTTTGGAAAGGAAATAAAACCCCATCTTCTCGGATTCACACACACACACACACACACACACACACACACACACACACACACACACACACACACACACACACACACACACACACACATACATACACACAAACAATGATAATATAAAGAGATAGTTCAGTAAATAAACAGATTAAAAAGGAAGCAACTGATATCTTCTCTGGCATTATTATTACACCATATAGTGTGAGAGAGAGAGAGAGAGAGAGAGAGAGAGAAGATGAAATGCTGAAAGGAATAAGAGAGAGAGAAAATAAAGGAAAGTAAGGAAAAGAGAAATATGGGATTTTTTTATTCTTTTCTTCTCCTCCTCTTCCTTATTCTCTTATTTATGGTTTCTCTTTCCATATACCAAATTTTCTCTGAGATTATCCATTCCCGGTAACCTGTTTTTCTTTCTGTTTTGTTGTTGGGATTGTGTTTATTTTTACGTTTTCTTTACCTCAAGTTGTTATGATCCTATTCTCCTTCTCTTTCTTTCTGTTTTGTTGTTGGGATGGAGTATATTTTACTGTTTCTTTTCCTTTAGTTATTATGATCTCGTCGGCGCCGTTCTCAGCATCCTTTTGTCATCCTCTCATCCTCCCCTCATTGATGCTACAAATGGAACAAACGTTGACTCTATCTGATATTTCAAAGTTTTTCTTTCCTCTGCTTGTTACGATCCTTTCTCCTTTCCCTTATCTCCTCGGCGCCGTCCTGTCAGCAGTCGTTTTTGGTCCCCTCATCCTCCACCCCCACCATGATGCTACTGAGGGCACTAACGTTTCTTCTATCTGGGTTATTTGATCATATTTTTCCTCCTTATCCTCCTCCTCCTCCTCCTAATCAACATCATTATCATCTGCATCCTCCTCCTCCTCTATCTTCTCCTCCTTCTCATCATTAACATCATCTGCATCTTCCTCACTGTCATCATCTTTTTTTTATTTTTCATTCTCTTTTTTTTCTTCTAATAATTTTCGTTCATTATTCGTATATTCTTCCTTTTTCTTCGAGGGATTCATCTCCTCTTCCTCTTTTTCCTCCTCCTTCTCCTCTTCCTTTTCGTCTTTTTTTATCCATTTTTTCTACCACACCCTATACTGCACCTCCCCTTTTTTTTTTTTTACATAGCGGTAATCTGTCCGAGCACGAAGGTGAGTGGTCGATAACAACTGTGACGTCATTCCTTCAGGCAGCCAATCAGAGAGCTTGCTTGACCACTATTCTGACACGTGACTGGAAGCTGCGGGCGCCATTTGCTAGAATATTAACCAGTGATAGTGTGTGTGTGTGTGTGTGTGTGTGTGTGTGTGTGTGTGTGTGTGTTATAATTCGGTGGTATAATAATTTTCTTTCTTAAAACCAAAATATAAATAAAAAGGTTGGGAAAATGACATTAATGCTACTACTACTACCACTACTACTACTACTACTACTACTACTACTACTACTACTATAAGAGCTGGTGCTGGTAGAGACATATGACATTTATCTATACTGCAAAACAACATGACAGACAATAGGATAAGGGTGTGACAGGCCTTTCCTTTGCTCTCTCTCTCTCTCTTATATCAACTCCCTTTCTCTCTTTTCTCCTCCTTAATCCCTTTTCTAGCATCTCTCTCCATTCTTAAACCCTCCTTGAACTTGTCTTAAACTCCAATACTTTTCTCCTTTATTCAACCTTTTCCGTTCCTTTCCCCTCTTCTTTTTTGTCTCTTCCAGTACCTCCACTTTTTTCTTTGTCTTTCTCTCCTTGATTAACTCTTTTGTTCCAGTTCCTCAGTTCCCTTCCATTCTTCCTTTTCAGTCTCCATTTTCTATATCATTCATTCTTTCTTCAACCATCCATGCTCTCTTGTAAACATCCATTCTCTTTCCAATATTCTTTCTCTCCTTTTCTCTTCTTCAACATCCATTCTTATATCTTCTTTTATAACACCCATTCCCTCTTCTCCAACTTTTCCAACATCCATTCTCTCTTCTTCTCCTTTACGAACATCCATTCTCTCCAACATCAATTCTCTCATCTCCTCCTTTTCCAGCATCAATTCTCTCTCCCCCAGCCACACACACACATCAACCTTGGCTCAGACTCTCACAAAGGGGGTCCAAGCACATCCCAGGTCGATTTTCTTCCTCAGGTGTGGGTTCGCCGGTAAATGGCTACCTGGGGAAATCTGGGGAAGGTAAACTCAGGTAACCCGGTGCTTTCAGTCGGCGGAGGTCAGGGATTTACATTAAGCACAGGCGCAAAGGGCAAGGAGATGGAACGCAGCGGCGGGCAACACAGCAATTAGCCTTCCTGTATACACCTGGATTTGACTTTACTCTTCGCCTTTCAACCGCGCTGATACTGATGCCCCAAGTGCTCTCTCTCTCTCTCTCTCTCTCTCTTTTTTTCTGTGCCTCTTCTTTTCCTTTTTTTCCCCATTCTTTGTTTCTTCCTTTTCTTTCTTTTGCTTTTATATATTGAGGTGTGTGAGCGTGTGAATGATTGCAGTTTTCTTTCTTTCCTCCTTTCTTTCTCTCTCGTTTTATCCTTTTTTTCCATACCCAAATTTCTCTCCTGCCTCCCTTTTTCCTCTTCCTTCCTCAGTTACTTCTTAAATCTGCCAATTTCTCCTTCACCCGATTCCACTTCTTCCTTTTCTTCCTAACTTTCCTTCCTTCAGCCTCTTCCTCTCTCCTCATCCCTTCTCAGCCTTCTTTCCACCTCCTCCGACCCTTCCTTCCCTCCTTCCTTCACCCTTTCCACTCCATTCCCTTCCCCTTTCCCTCATGTCACCTGCCTTCTTTCTTTCCTCCGTTTTCTCTTCCTTCATTCTCTACCTCTCGCCTCTTCCCTCCTCAGCCTTCCAACCTCTTCCCTTCCCTCCTTCCTTCACCCTTTCCACCCCATCACTCCCTTCCCTTCCTCTTCCCTTCCCCCATCACACCCAGCGCCCTCTACAGCCTCCTTTATCTCCCCGCGTCTCACTTTCCCTTGTCCTTATCTCTCTTGTTATCTTCCCTCGACACGCGACCACCAAGGAGAGGGAGGGGCCAGCTGCAGGAGGAGGAGGAATGGAGGAAGGGAGGGAGGTGGGAGGGAGAGGAGGAGGAGAAGGAGGAAAACAATGGGAGAGATTTTTGTCCGAGTCGAGGTTACCATCCGAAAGTGATTACGAAGATGAATGGAAGGCGTGTCCAGAGGGAGGGAAGGAAGGGAGGGAAGGAGAGAGAGGGAGGGAAGGAGAGAGGGAGGGAAGGAAGGGAGGGAGAGAAAGGGGCACACAAGGAAGGCCATTAAAGGGACGCAAGCAATGATTAGATAATTAATGGATTGAAAAAAAAAAAAAGGAAAAGTGGGATTGGGTGAAAGGATTGGGAAAAAGAGAGAGAGAGAGAGAGAGAGAGAGAGAGAGAGAGAGAGAAATTCACCTCGAAGGACATCTTGCTTACCCAGTTGGCAACCGCACCCTTCCCTCTCTCCCTCCCTCCCTTCCTTCGTCCCCCTTTCTCTCTCTCTCTCTCTCTCTCTCTCTCTCTCTCTCTCTCTGCCAATACCGTCTCCACCTCCACTACCAAGTCGACTTTCCAATCAATGTTGAAATGCTTGTACAAAGTGGTGGTGGTTGTGGTGGTGGTGGTGATGGT
>NC_066536.1:15274162-15339162 GCF_024679095.1 Eriocheir sinensis
ATTATCGTTTATCATCGTTTTATTGCCCTTCATTTTCTTCGTTCCCGTCTCCCATTGTTCGTGTTTTTTCCTTCCCGGCTGTCTGTTTTATTGCTAAGCACCGCCCGAGTCTCTTTATTCACTCATCGCTTATCTGTGTGATTTATTGCAGGTGTGTGTGTGTGTGTGTGTGTGTGTGTGTGTGTGTGTGTGTGTGTGTGTTCCCTTGACAACTGTACACGCCTACATCACATCCTTTCCTTTTTTTTCAACCCTCCTTTCCTTTTAAATCTGACCCATTGACTGACTGATTAACTGAATAACTATTAACTAACCCAGCTGACTAACTATGTAATCTGTGACTTACTAAATACTGTAAGAAACTCAAGCTAAACTGACTTACTGACTGACTGACTGACTAACTAAATGACTGTGCTGAATGGTAACATAATCTGCAAACTGATGGCCTGACTAACGACTGTGACATGCTTGAGAGGCAAACTGGACATCCGCCTTTTCTTAACTTGCTGATTAATCGCGTCTTTGGTGTGACTGCAGAGTGGATTCCTACCGGTCAATTTGGTCAGCTGTCTCCCAGGTTATCAATGTTGCTTACTTTCTAAAATTACTGTGTCACAACAATCAATCGCCCGCTGCTTGTAATAATCGCCTCTTCTTAACTTCATCGTCAATTCTCAGCTGGCAAGAAAAACTGCTCTCTCTATTCTTTTATCTTTCCATCTCACCATTTTTCTGCATTTTCCTTATTATCGTCTTTAATTCCTGTTCTTTCTTCCTTTATGTAACTTTTCATAGCATCGTTTTATTAGGTACTTTATCTTTACCCTCTCTTCCCTTTCCTTCCCTTTCCTTCCCTTTTCCTTTCCCCTCACTTCTCTTTCACATCCTTTCGCTCCTTTCTCCTTTTCCTTCCTTGCCACAACTAGAGATCATCAGCTTCTTGTAGTAATCGAGTCAACTTAATTTAATCGTCAATTCTCAGCCGGCAAGAAAAACTGCCCAACACACCTGCTTCTTACTCCCTATTGTCACCTGGCTTATCGAAGTGGTGGAAGCGTAGACGTACCTGTTTCCTTTTATACCTATCTTCGCATCTTCTACACGCAAAGTCTGATTTATAAGTGACCAATGTTGTTTACCTCCACGTCCTTCTGTTGGCTTTTACTTCCACCTGACAAAACCGACTAATAAACGTTGACCTCCTTACATCTACTCTTAAATAACTCCAGGCATATAGTTACTTTTACTCATAAGATGGAGTAACAAACATATACCTGCTTCCACTTCCTCTTTACTAACTTAAGCACGTATCTACTTACGAATTTTTAACTGACAATATATACTGACAAACATAAACCTACTTACTCTTATCCTAACCAAGTCATCCCTCAACTTACTTTTTTACTTTTCATTCTTACTTCTTATTCTCATTTCTTATCCTCATTCTTACTTTCTGATTATTCTTACTCACTCATTCTTAACTGGCATAACTTACTAGTCCAGACTCGCACCTACTTATCTATTCCCTCAACTGACTCAACTAACTGACTCACTCCTAAGCACGTCCACTGGCTACCCTCCCCTCACCTGGACAATGACTGACTCACTGACTCCTCTCACCTGCCTGCCCACCTTGGCATACCTGTCAGGCAGTGCGCTGGAACCTCCCTGTTGCCACATTACCAATTTCAGCAACCAGAACCGGATCGCAAGGAAGAGGTGCTGAAGGGGTGCTGAGAAGGAGCTGCTGAGGAGGTGCTGGTGGGTTGGAAAGGTGTGGTGATGGAGGTGATGGAGATAGGGATGCTGGGAGGGAGAGGAGAAGAGAAGGGGTGATGAAGAGGGATGTAAGAGCAGGAGAAAGGGAGTGATGTGAAGGGATGGGTGGAGGAAGGGAAGGATGAGGAAGGGTGGAAGAAGGGAAGGAAGGAGGAACAGAAGGGTGGAGGCAGGAGGGAAGGTGAAGGAAGGGAAGGTGGATGAAGGAGAGAAGGGAGGAAGGAAGGGTGGAGGGAAGGCAGGGTGTGGTAGGAAGTAAGAAGAGAGGGAATGGTTGTCTTTCATCCACCCGGTCTCCTCCTCCACCTCCTCCTCCTCCTCCTCCTCCTCCAGCACCAACATTGCATTTACATTCAACTTTTATTTTCCTTGAGTTTAATAGGTGGCCGATGAGACTATTCTTCTACTACTACTACTACTACTACTATCACTACTACTACTACTACTACTACTACAAATAACATGTACTCCCCATCTTCATAACAGCACATAAAACACTCACGATACGCTGTTATTACTATTATTAATACCGTATTCTTCTTCTTCTTCTTATTGTTATTATTATTATTATTATTACTACATTATGCTTATCTCATTTCCTCTCCTCCTCTCCTCTCATTCTCTCTCCTCTCCCCTTTCCTCCTCTCTGCTCCTCTCCCTCCCCCCTGCTTCCCCTGTGGCTCTCTCCCTCCTCTTGCCTCCCCAGTGCCTCTCTCCCTCTGTCTCCCCTCCACGTCCCTTGCTCGCTACTGTTCGACCTAGATAAAAGAGACGCGAAGGACAGATAACAAAGGATAACAAAAGACAAGTGACTGCTTACGTTCATCACTACGGCACGCCTTCCGCTCCCTCACCTTCTCCTCCACCTCCTACCCCTTCCCTTCCACTTCCTCTTCCTTTCCCACCCTCCCTCTTTCCCTTACCTTAACCCTTCCCCTTGCTTTTCTAACACTCCCTTTCCCCTTCCTTATCCACCCTTCCCCTTTCTCTTCCATCTCTTTACCTTCCCTTCCCTCCCCTTACCTTCCCCGCCGTTCCCTTCCCCTTACCTTCCCCACCCTCCCCTTTCCCTCTCCTTCGCCTTCTTCTTTCTCTTCCCCTTCCTCTCCGTCCCTCCCCTTCTCTTTTCCTTCCCAACCCTCCCATTCTCCTCTTCTTCCCAACCCTCTCCTTCCCCTTGTCTTCCCTCCCCTCCTCTTTCCCCTTTCCCTTACCTTCCCCTTGATATCCTCACCCTCCATTTTCCTCCCCTTCCCCTAACCCACATTTCCTTCATCTTCTCCTCCCCTTGTGCCGCTATCAACACCTTCCTCTTCTCCTTGCTTGTCCTTCATTCCCCCTTCCTTTCCTGTCACTCTTTCTCAGCATCCTGGCTTTAATTAGACCAAGAAAGGCTGGGCGTGTGTGTTTGTTTGTTTCTATTAATACTACGACTTATTCTTATCACGATTCTGGCTTGTCATCTTCGGACCTCTCTTTGTACGAGGGAGGAGAATCATAATTACAGAAGATAACGTGTTTTTTTTATTTATTTGTTTTGTTTTAGTGTTGTTTTTGTTGCTTATGTGTGCGTGTTATTGTGTGTGTGTGTGTGTGTGTGTGTGTGTGTGTGTGTGTGTGTGTGTGTGTGTGTGTGTGTGTGCGCTACATTTTTGCTCGGGATAAGATCTGTTTGACATAGGTTTGTTGACAATAGCAAGACAGAAACACACACACACACACACACACACACACACACACACACACACACACACACACACACACACACACACACACACACACACACCACAAATCTTATCTTGGGATGGCCAGCTGGGAAACAACAACAACCCCCCCAAAAAAACAACAACAACAACAACAACAACAACAACAACAACCGAGGGAATATATAAGTTTACAAAGAAGAGGAGGAGGAGGAGGAGGAGGAGGAGATGAAGAGGATCACAAATAAGAAAAACATGAATACCGAAATGACGACTTTTACTTCACCACCCGCATCAACACCAACACCTCCTCCTCCTCCTCCTCCTGAGTACACCTGCGCTGATGCTCCTCGTCTGATCGATAATCCGCTGCCCCGTTTTCTTCCGCTCTCAGAACCCGCCTCACCTGGACCATTAATATTCATCCCCCTTAAAAGGCAACCCCCCAAAAGCACACCGCCGGCCAGACCTCTCTCTCTCTCTCTCTCTCTCTCTCTCTCTCTCTCTCTCTCTCTCTCTCTCTCTCTCTCTCTCTCTCTCTCTCTCTCTCTCTCTCTCTCTCTCTCTCTCTCTCTCTCTCTCTCTCTCTCTCTCTCTCTCTCTCTCTCTCTCTCTCTCTCTCTCGCTCTCTCTCTCTCTCTCACTCTCTATCTCTCTCTATCTCTCTCTCTCTCTCTCTCTCTCTCTCTCTCTCTCTCTCTCTCTCTCTCTCTCTCTCTCTCTCTCTCTCTCTCTCTCTCTCCTCCTTTGTATTTCCTTATCCTTCCCCTCTAATGGCATTCTCTTCTCTCTTTGCTGTTGTTGAGCTTCTTTTCTTTTCTATAATGGTTTGGTTATTTTGAGTTTTATCTTTTCTCGTCTTTTCCTTTCTCTCTTCATCATCTCTCTCTCTCTCTCTCTCTCTCTCTCTCTCTCTCTCTCTCTCTATATCTCTCTCTCTCTCTCTCTCTCTCTCTCTCTCTCTCTCTCTCTCTCTCTCTCTCTCTCTCTCTCTCTCTCTCTCTCTCATTTCTCCGACCTTCCTTTTCCTCTTATTTTTTTGTTTGTTTTTGATTCCTCCTTCACCTCGATATTTAGTGTCTCATTAATCCAACTCTCTCTCTCTCTCTCTCTCTCTCTCTCTCTCTCTCTCTCTCTCTCTCTCTCTCTCTCTCTCTCTCTCTCTCTCTCTCTCTCTCTCTCTCTCTCTCTCTCTCTCTCTCTCTCTCTCTCTCTCTCTCTCTCTCTCTCTCTCTCTCTCACACACACACACCCACACATTTCCATTCTGTGTGTGTGTGTGTGTGTGTGTGTGTGTGTGTGTGTGTGTGTGTGAACTATATTTAATTTTTTTGTCGTCTGTGTTAATTTTTTTGCTGTTCTTTTTCATTCTTCTATTTAAATTTATGATCTTTATATATATTCACTATGCTAATTTTTTTCTCTATCTTCTTTCACAATATGATCTCTCTCTCTCTCTCTCTCTCTCTCTCTCTCTCTCTCTCTCTCTCTCTCTCTCTCTCTCTCTCTCTCTCTCTCTCTCTCTCTCTCTCTCCTTACATCCTTCCTTTCGTCTTATCTTCTCTTTATCACTGCTCAACCTACACTAACATCAACACCATCACCATCACCACCATCACCATCACCACTACCACCACCACCATCACCACGTTAAGTACCTGCCTGTCCCTTGCCATCGACACAGGTAATAATGGCCACTAATGGTTCGTCAGTTCAGGTAAGGTGAGGAGAGGAGGAGGAGGAGGAGGAGGAGGAGGAGGAGGAGGAGGAGGATGTGAAGAGAGGTACTGCCGAAAATACTCCTAAGATATACATGTTTTCCTTTGTCAAGTGTGCTTACCCGTTTAGGAAGTGGTGGTGGTGGTGGTGGTGGTGGGGAGGGAGAGGGTAATGGTGATGAAGGAGGTGGAGGTACTGGAGGGAGGAGCTGGACGGTGGTTGATGAGGTGGTGGTGGTGGAGGAGGAGGAGGAGGAGCGTCGTGCTAGGAAGGACAATGACTAAGGACAAATGATAATAAAGAAGAAAATAACAAAAAGAATAAGCGAAGAAGAAAATAACAAAGAGAAGAAGTGATGAAAAGTTTTGACCATTATTCTTCTGCGACACAAACGCACGATTCAAGAAACAAAGGAAAACAAACAAACAGATAAATAAAGATAAACACACACACACACACACACACACACACAAACCGTATAATCAACACCAAAAAGGAAGAACACAAACAATAACAAAAAAAAAATCTTCAGAGTAAACAACAAACAACACAATAACAACAACAACAACAACAACCACATCCTTTTCCTCCCTTCCCATTTCTTCTTCTCTCCTCTCCCTCCTCTTCTCTTCCTTGCCTTCCTCTCGCTTCGCCTTCAATTCTCCTTACTGGTGGTTTACAGACATCTAAACACACACACACACACACACACACACACACACACACACATACCCGGATTTCCAGGTCTCCTTACCACTGCCCACCACCAGTACCATTGATAATATTCTTCTACTCTTCAAAATTCTGTATGTTTCCCTTGTGTCCACCTGCACACACACACACACACACACACACACACACACACACACACACACACACACACACACACACACCTTTCTCTCTCTCTACCCCCCCCCCCCCCCCACACACACACACACACACCTACCGCCTACCTGAATTATTCCTCTTATCCTCATCGTTCTCCTTGTGACGTCGGCGTTTCCTGTTAGGTCACCGTTTCGTCATCAAGGGAGTGGCCAATGACGGACATTCTTTCCTACTAGAACACGTCACACCTGCACCTTCCACGGGGGGGACTTAAATAGATGAATGAATCTCTCGGTGATGACTGATTTTTTTAGTGAGAATTTTTTTTTTCTACGGGGAATTTTGTGTCTCTGTGTGTGTGTGGCTGGGTGACGGACATGGGTGTGGTTGTGGCCTATGTGTGTGTGTGTGTGTGTGTGTGTGTGTGTGTGTGTGTGTGTGTGTGTGTGTGTGTGTGTGTGTGTGTTTACAGCTGAGGAGACAGTGCAAGGGCGTAAAAAAAAAGAAAACAATGAAAAAACAACAACAACCCGC
Organism: Eriocheir sinensis; assembly: GCF_024679095.1. NCBI lineage: Eukaryota > Metazoa > Arthropoda > Malacostraca > Decapoda > Varunidae > Eriocheir > Eriocheir sinensis. The sequence continues at coordinate 15,280,726 of NC_066536.1, forward strand.
TACTTACTGCTCCTGTGTGTGTGTGTGTGTGTGTGTGTGTGTGTGTGTGTGTGTGTGTAAGAAGAAAAAAAGAACTACAGAGGTTAGAGGATGAATGAAACGGGGAACCGGAAAAAGAAAACGAAGGATGATTACGAAACTGGAGAGTTAGTTTATGAATGAAAGGCGGATCCAAGACGAAAAAAAAAAAAATCCCCAAGAAGGTTAAAAGCGAGATTCTGATGACAAACTCGACATTTCCTTTTCACAACATTGGTGCAGCAACAGGTTTTGATTTGAACTTTTTAACTGTTTAACTCTCCCCGTTTCCTTCATTCTAAAAACAATAAAAACAAACTAGCAATGAAGTAACGCAAGAGTGAAAGCTTTAAAAAATTGTGTCAGGTAATGTATGAGTAGAAAAGATAAGTTAGTTAGTGGACAGGTAAGAGGAAAGGTGAAAGAAGATTATTTTGATTTAAACGTGGACGAGAGGTGATGGCGACGTGAGATGGCGGTGAAGAAGTGTCAGAAAAGAAAAGGAAAGGAAAGTATGGATGTGAAAAGAAGGAGAAGGTATGGAAGAGGAGGAGAAAGGATGGCATGGGAGTGAGAAGAACGAAGAAGGAAGGTAAGGAGGAGGAGTTGATGAAAGTATGAAGAACGAAGAAGGTGTGAAGGAGGAAAAGGAAGGCATGGAAGTAAAAGAAAACGAACAATATATGGACCTGGAAAGTATGAGAGCAAAAAGAACGAAGGTATGAAGGAAAAAGAAGCAACAGAAGAAGTAAAAAGAGCGAACAAATGAAGGAAACCGATAATATATACCTCACTTCAGTCATTCTTTGGAGTCTGAGAATGATGAACAAAAGTATCAATATGTCAAGGAGGGATAAAACTGAGCCAAAAAAAAGACGGAAAAAAAAATTCAAATTAGCTCAGACAGTAATAGCGAGATATAATGATGATGCCAATTCTCCATACGACTTAATTGAATGAAAAGAAACAAGAAGCGATAAAAGTGTGATAAAAGAAAGACAATAATGGATGGAAATGGGAGTGAAAGGGAGTAAACAGGTGATATAGATATATGGAAAGGGGAGGGAGGCAGGGAATCGGGGTGAGAGAGAAAAATGAGGGATGGAGATAAGAGGGGAGAATAATGAGGGAGATAACATAGCTCGTACCTCCCAATGGTAATTAACCTGTCGCCATCACACCTGAGCCCCGCCACGCCCGCCCCGCGCCGCGACCAACGTGACCCGCTTACAGGTGACCCGCGAAGGTGACCTCGGTAGGCACACCTTTCTCCAGGTTAAGAAAACTACTGCTGTTGGGGTTACTAATACTGACGATGATGCTATTACTACTAGTTCTATGGTCCTAACTACTACTACTACTACTACTACTACTACTACTACTACTACTAAAGGAGGAAAAGGAGGAAAAGGAAGGCGTGTAAGTAAAAGAAAACGAAGAATATATGGAGCTGGAAAATATGAAAGTAAAAAGAACTTTCATACTTTCCAGGTCCATATATTCTTCGTTTTCTTTTACTTCCATGCCTTCCTTTTCCTCCTTCATACCTTCTTCGTTCTTCATACTTTCATGCCCTCCGCCTCCTCCTCCTCCTCCATACCTTCCTTCTTCGTTCTTCTCACTCCCATGCCATCCTTCCTCCTCCTCTTCCATACCTTCTCGTTCTTTTCACATCCATACTTTCCTTTCCTTTTCTTTTCTGACACTTACTCACCGCCATCTCACGTCGACATCATCTCTCGTCCAGGTTTAACTCAAAATAAGAAGGATGATTAAGAAACTGGAAAGGAGAGTTTGTTTATGAATGAAAGGCGGATCCAAGACGAAAAAAAAAACCCCGAGAAGGTTAAAAGCGAGATTCTGATGACAAACTCTGATGAGTGAGGTGTGGGTGCAGTAAGGTGACAGGGTACTGGAGTATACGCCCGCACCGAAGATAAACGAGGATCAAGCCTCTACCTGTAATCCCTGAAACTACATCTCACCCATCGTGAATAGTTGGGGAGATTCTGGAGCTGACCTGTGTAGGCCACTTGGCCTCTTGCAGTCTTCCTGTGTTCTTATGTTTTTATGTTCTTATGTTCTTACTATTTCTACTACTACTACTACTACTACTACTACTACTACTACTACTACTACTATTACTATTACTACTACTACTACTACTACTACTACTACTACAACGACGACGACTACATTTACTAATACCAAAGATTTATGAGATATTTGCTAATACTACTAACTATAATGATAATATATTAGGAATAAAAAGAAATATGATGATAATAGTAATAATAACACTAACTTACAATAAGTAGATGAATATAAATCTCATTCATCCGAACCTCTTTTTTTTTCTAAGCCGTAAAGCAAATTCGAAAACAAAAGAAAATCAGCATCTTAAGCATTTCCATTTCCGTTTATATTTCATCCACCCATTCACTGATTTACATTTTTCGTTTCCATACTTACTGATTTCAATTACATTTCACGCGTAAGTAATGGCCATCTTTGATCACGCTATATGTTAACACTAGGAGAGAAAGGGCTTTTGATGAATGAAGGGGAGACGGGGAGGAAGAGGGGGTAGCGGTGTAGGGAGGGGGCGGGGCAGATGAAATTGGGAGCTACAGGGAAGGAATGCTAATAGTTGAAAGAGGTGTTTAAAGTGCTCTAATCAACACCGAAGTCCATCATCATATTGGACACGTACTCTCTCCCTCATTACCATCATCATCAACATCATCATTCATTACTTCTGGAGGGAGAGGAGGAGGAGGGAGAGGAGGAAGACGAGGAGGGGGTGGAGGAAGGAAGTTAAACAAGAATAATGGACAGTAAATCATTTCAACACCATTTCTGAAGCCATACATTTCCCCATCGACACCACCACCACCACCACCACCACCACTATCATTCCGCGGCGCCATACATCCTCCCGCACCATCCCTCACCGCCCGTCAGCATCGCCTATCAGCGTAATAAATAGGCCAAGACCATGAGCACTTGAGACTCGCCGCCGCTGCCACCACCACCAACAACCTCGCCGCCATTCGTGATAGCAAATTAACTTCCTCCCTCCACCCCCCCCAACCCCCCCCACACCACCCACCACTAACAACAACAGCACATATGGCTTATCTCTACTAGACTAAAACGCCGATCAATGTCTTCTGTATCAAAGGTAAAGAAAGAGAATGAAGCCGTCCGGATATGTCTCTCTCCCTTGGCGCGGCGAGGTTCGAACAGTTCCCAAAGTGTTCAGATTTCCAGACTAGTAACGCGCATGTATGGACGAACGAGCCAGGGTGGATCAGCAGAGGATCGGTCGAGCGCGGTAAGGCAGCATGCGGGACAGGACCAATGGAGAGATGAAAAGAGGGGCAGAGATGAAAAGAACAGATTAGTGACAGTATGACCCCTCCCCCCCGACCCTCCAACCCCCCCCCCACACACACAAACACACACATACACTCAAGAAGGTTTCAGGAATCAACACCACTTCCACGAATCCATGTGCCCGGGGAATTAAAAGCACAAATCACTGAAAGCCGAGTCCAGGGGAGCTGTATAAAGTGAGGGCAAAGAACAGTAATAAACACAACCTTTATAACCCGGATGCTTATAACCCAATACTTCAACTTCCACCCCCAGCCCTGCCCTCACGCCTTCCTCCATACCCCGCCTCTTCCGCACTGCCCCGTCACGCCCCGTTCTATCCCGGACCCATGTGTTGCCCGGCCCCACCCCACCCCGGCCCGGCCCACCCTCCGCCCGCTCAGCCCCGCCCCGTCGCTCTTCCGGAGGTAACAACTCAGGAAATTTCCCTCTTGACGGCCCGACCCGGGAGACGCGCGGCCGGAAGTACAGTGAGTGTGTGGAGGGGAGTGATACGACGGCGGGGAAGGACCAGACCAGCGGGCGACGAAGGAAGAGGAGAAGGGGGAGGAGGAGGAGTAGAAGGAGGAGGAGAACTAACAAAGAGAGGAACGAGGTCAAAGAGGAGATGGAGGAGTTAGAGGAGATAACAATAAGGAAGGAGAAACAAGGAAATGGAGACGCAAGAACAAACTGATGTATACAGCAAAAGGAGGAGGAGGAGGAGGAGGAGAAAGAGAATTAGGAGGAGAAAGAAAAGAAACCAAAAGAAGAAAAAAAGAAGGAAAAGAAGAAAGAACAGGGAGCAACAATAACAAGCTAATACTATAGGAAGAGGAGGAGAAGGAGGAAGAGAAAAAAAAAAGGAAGAGGAGAAGCAAAAAGAGGGTGAGAGCAGCAAGAACAAACAGGCGGGCTGACGCACAGGTGAATGAGGACAAAGGAGAGAGACGTCTGCCGCTGCCCCGCCACCACAAATCTGGCCTCAGGTGAACACAGGTGCTAATCAGGGCACGCTGGCGCGGCGAACACGCCACCCAATTGTCACCTGGATTGCGCACGATGACATGCCCACGCCCAACCACGCCCACAGCTCCAAAATTCAAACCATCGCATTCTCGGGTCGCCGCTAAAAAATACAGAGCGAGCGAGCGTACGTGTTTGAGCCGCGCCTTCGACACAGCAGCATTACCGGCCATCAGAGGCGTGTAGATTATGCAGGAAGGCGTGGACGAGGCGCGGCGAGGGCGTGGGGTGGTGGTTTCTACGTGTCCTCGTCCTCCAGCAAAGAGTTTAAAGAATATAAACAAGCGGCGGAGGAGGTGAGGGGCCGAGGTGAAGGCTGGAGGCGCGTTCGAGTTTCCTTGTAAAAAAGATGAATGAAAATATTATGCGAGAGGCGGTGGGCTGGTGGGGAGGAAGGTAGGCATGGAGGAAGGGTTGGAGGAGGCTGGAGGAGGAAGTGAGCGTGAGGGAGAGGGAGGAGGATGGAGGAGAGGTAAGGAGGTATCTATCCCAATGTTGGCGTGTAAAGAATTACGACAACTGTGAGGGAATACATGTTTGTGAGATTTTTTTTTTTTTTGCTTTACTCTTTCTTTTCTTTGTCTTCCCTTTTTGCCTGTTTTAGTTCTCTTTTCCTCTGTCTCTTTCGTCATCTATTTTCTCTTTCTGTCTATTTTCCTTTCCCTTTGTTCGTCTTCCGCCTGTCTGTTTTTCGTTTTTCCGTCTTTGTTTTGTTGTTGCTGTCTAGACGGGAACCACAAAGGCGGGTTACTCCACTCCCTGTTATCCACTCCCTTTCTCTCTCTGTCTGTCTTTGTGTCTGTCTGCGTCTTTGTCTCTGTTTCTGTCTCCCTCTAACACACACACACACACACACACACACACACACACACACACACACACACACACACACACACACGTCACAACACTTTCTTCGCCACAAGCATATGTCCTACAAGCTTACATTCAGGATTCCAAACAGAAGCGGCTTAGCACCAACCTTGATTCTTCTTCCTCCTCCCCCTCCTCTTCCTCCTCATTTTACTTATCCTCCTTATCCAATCTTAAGCCTTTAAATAACTTCAACTATCATTCTCACCATCATCACCATCATCATCAAAGTGAACACCTGTCTCCTTTAGGTTTCAGGTTTCAACAGGTAACACAGGTGAGCTAAGGTTTCTTATTAGGTTCACCTGGGGAAGTACCCGTGGGAGGTGAGAGGTGAGGGAGAGAGAGTGGGTGGGGGAGGGTGAGTCAGGGTGAGTGATGAATGGAGGGAGAGAAAAAAAAAATAGAAAATGGATCTTTCTCACTTTAACAAACAACAACAACAAAAATGATAGTGTGTGTATGTGTGTGTGTGTGTGTGTGTGTGTGTGTGTGTGTGTGTGTGTGTGTGTGTGTGTGTGTGTTAAGATGACCTTGAGCCCTAAGAAACTCGAGTACTCTCTCTCTCTCTCTCTCTCTCTCTCTCTCTCTCTCTCTCTCTCTCTCTCTCTCTCTCTCTCTCTCTCTCTCTCTCTCTCTCTCCCCCTTCCTTATCCCGATCAGTGAAAAATCACTCTACTTACCCATTTCCCCCTTCCCCCCCCCTCACCTTCACCCCTTCACCCCCACATACCCCCTTCTCATCCCCTCCCCTTTCACTTCCCTTCTTACCCATTTCCCCCTTCCCCCCCCCTCACCTTCACCCCTTCACCCCCACATACCCCCTTCTCATCCCCTCCCCCTTCACTTCCCTTCTTACCCATTTCTCCCTTCCCCCCCTCACCTTCACCCCCTTCACCCCCACATACCCCCTTCTCATCCCTCCTTCACTTCCTTCTTCCTCATTTCCCCCCCTCACCTTCACCCCTTTCAACCCCACATACCCCCTTCTCATCCCTTCCCCTTCACTCCCCTTCTTACCCATTCCCCCCTTCCCCCCCTCACCTGCACCCCTTCTTCACCCCACATACCCCTCTCATCCCCCTCCTTCACTCCCTTCTTATTCTCCTTCCCCTCACCTTCACCCCTTCACCCCAACATACCCCCTTCTCATCCCCTCCCCTTCACTCCCCTTCTTACCCATTCCCCTTCCTATCTCTTATTTTGGCTTTAACGAAATTCTCGCATCAGTGTTAAGATAAGGAGACAAAAAATGGTTAGCAGTGTAGGAAGTAGGGCGGCGGAGGGGAGAAGGGGGAGGGGGAGAAGGGAAGAAAGAAGAAAGCGAAGGGCGGAAGGAAGGTAGAAAGGAAGCAGGGAAGGAGGGGAAGGATAGGAGATGGGGGAGAAAGGGGAGAGAAGAAAGCGAAGGGCAGAAGGAAGGAGGGAAGGAAGGGAAAGATGGAAGGTGGGTAAAAAGGGGGAAAGAAGAAAACGAAGAGCGGAAGGAAGGAAGGAAGGAAGGACGAAAAGAAGGAAGGGAAGAAGGAAGGAGGGAAGGAAGGTGAGGATAGGGATGAATGAATGACAACTACGTAATAAAGGAAAGAAAGAAGGAAGGATGGGAGAACGAAAGAAATGATGAGAGAAAAGGAAGGCGAATACGATGGGATGAAGGAAATTGGGAGGAAGGAAAGGTAAGAATGAATTGAAGGAGGAAAGGAAAGCATGGAAGGAAGGAAGCAAAGTAGAAGAAAAAAAACGGGCAAGGAAAAATAATAGAGGAAAAGATAAAAGAGGAAATAGCAAAAAATAAAAAAAAGGTGACTAAATAGAAAAAAATTACGTAAGAGAGAAAAAGGAAGAACACAAAAAGAGAAGAGAAACTATGAACACATGACGTAGGAATGCGGAAGAACATGACTAAAGTAACATGAAAAAATAACTTAGGAAAGAAGAAAAGGAGAAAGAATGGAAGAGAAAGCAACCATCTGGGAAAGGAGGAGAGAGCTAGGGATAAATGGACCCAGGCGAATGGCAAGCTCGAATGGAGGAAAAGGAAGGGCCAGTGAGAGATGGAATGCTCGAGACAAAATGCGACTGCTGTAGAGGGAAGAAATATTGCCTGCCAAGTACAAGAGTCTGCTGGTGAAGTAACTGCCAATGGGGAAGGAAGAGGATTCGATGACAAGGAAAAGGTTTTGCCATACACGGGAATGGATTTGTTGGGTAAAGGAGATCAGTTAGTTGAAAAGAAGAGCAAGTTAAGGAAAGAAAATTGATCTGCGTTGAAAGTGTGTGTGGAGATCAGTTAGTTGAAAAGAAGAGCAAGTTAAAGAAAGAAAATTGATCTGCGTTGAGGGTGTGTGTGTGTGTGTGTAAAAAAGAAATTGTTGCTCTCGAAAAACATTAAAAAAACTATGTTAAGAAGTTGTCTTTGTTTATGAAGATAGTGCGGGTAAAGACGAGTCTGTTTATACTGTAAATGTCTGCAAAGAAGAGGTTTTCACTGCTGAAGATGGTACGTTCATAACCAAACAAGAGTCCCAGACGGTGGACAAACCTGACTCCGAGACACCTGATGACAGACGAAGGAAAGTAAAGAGAATCGTAAAGAAGAGCGTAAAGATGCTATCTACAAATTCCACCTTAAGGAAGAACACTTTCTCGGATGGTGTGATGTTGTCTGCGGTAGATTAGGGACCAAAGAACGAGGATAGACCTGACTCAGACATTGCCGCCGAAGGACAAGATAAAAAGAAGATGAAACTCGCCGAAAAGGTAGTGCAGAAGGTTATCAGGTGCCATAATATTGATAGAGAACCTGACGGCGAATGAAATGCTAAAACACCGACGCGAAATGAAGCTAAAGACGACTCGAATTTTGAAGACGTCATCAGTGTTATTGTTCCCTCCAACGAAGCGCAACATAAGTACGCCGAAGCAAAATAAAACTTCAACAGTAACAGGTGAAGGAAGTGCACGCCGCTGAGGATGAGTCTGAGGAGTCGAGGTGACGGCGCGTAATGGATTCGCTACGTCGAGTGAGCAGGAGCTGTTTATGCGCCACGGTGGTCATGCAACTGCTGATGAAAGCCACGACTCAGAGGAGCCCAAGGAGGTGAACGTGACGCAGCCCGAGACACCCGAAGATGGAAGAAAGAAAAAGGCGGGGAAGGTCGTGAGGAAAGCATCCAATCGAAGGCTACATGTCAATGATGAACGATGATGCGCGGCTGGGAGATGGACACTGGGAAAGACTATCGTGAAAGGAGATGTGAAGAAGGTTGTGAAGAGAACATCTGCGTGCACAAGATTTCCCTGTTCAAGAGAAGGATTTACAACATAAGGAAAAGGGTCCCACAAACGAACCAGGGACTGATGGTGGACGTGACCCGGAAAACGGAAGTGTTCATAATCCGAGGCCCTGGAGTGGGTGCAGCTGGGAGGGGCGCATCCATACTATAAATTGGTGGCAGCGGTGGGACACACAATGCAGGGGAGTTGCCAGTAATCACATACAAGAGTAGTAATAAAATAATAATGCTACACCAGTGGGGCGAAGATGAGGAGTGTACTTGGCTCGAGAATGAGGAGTGGGCGTGACGAGGAGTGGAGCTTACGTGTCCCGAGGAAGGGGAGTGTTCGTGGCTCGAGGGTGAGGAATGGATGGAGCTAGGAGTGGAGCAGTGTGGAGGCGGTGGCTGAGTAGTCAGAGTAAGGGTGCCGTGTCATGGAGGATCCGGTTTGGAGTCCCGGCCGCCGCTACAAGATGACAATTTTCAGTTATTACTAAGTGGCCTAAGACTACGCACATGCTGCCCTGCTTACCATCTATAAACCCGAACACTACCGAAAGAGGACCAAGGGGTGTTCCGGGGGGCAGCAGGAGCCAAGTAAGAATGGTGCCACTATAAAAACAAACTGAGGAGGAGGTGGTAACAAGGGGTAAGAAGCATGAAGGTTACATTGACATAAATGACACGACACACGAGGCAGTAGAAGTGGGAGGAGGAGGAGAAGGAGGAGGAAATAGAGGAGGAAGAGATGGGAGACGAAAATGAGGACGAAGAAGAAGAGGAACAATAATAATGATAAAAATATGACAAAGCAAAGAATAAAAAATATAAGAACGTAAGAAACACGCAACATAAGCAAAATAATGTAATAGTAGTAGTAGTAGTAGTAGTAGTAAAAGAGGGAGGATGGATGGGAGAAAGAGGAGAACGAAGGCAAGAGGAAGGGTAGGAAGTGAATAATGGCAGAGAAACGGATAGATGAAGATATGAATAATAAAAAAAAATAGAGATGAAAAATAAATGAACTGCTATTGTCAAAAGTAAAAACGAAAACAATCATAAACAAACAAAAAAAATATAAGAAAGTTGTAAAAAGAATGATGCAGAAGTTTTGAGGATGATCAAGCAATATAAAAAAAGCAAGTCATGCAGATGTACGTTGCAGTTTCTTTCGATAAATATTTTTTTCTATGTCTATATTTGGTTATTTTTTTGTTACAGACTATTATTCAACAAAAAGCGGTCTGATGAGTTGTTCTCGTAGTGCAAAGTATATTCTTTATCAAAAGTTGCCAGCCGCCCATCAACACAAATATGCAAAAGTCATTTTGCTAATAAGGAAAAGAGAGAAAAAAGAAGTCAATGTGGGTTTCAAGTACAATAAGGTTTCATGACACCTGTTCAAAAAAAAAAAAAAATGAGAACTTCGAAAGATATCAATAGTCTCCTCTCTTATTTTCCTTAACGCCGATTTCCTGCATGAAGACCCTTTTTTTTGTGGTGAAAGAAGAGGAAGCGGATTATAGCAATGAACCGGGGGAAAGAAAAGTGGATATGGCTTGAGGGCGAAAAATGGATACGGTCTTAGGTGGGGGAAGGGGCTGGATATGACAACGTGGATATGGCAATGAAGCAAAGGATGATAACTATAAAATGCCCATCAAAACGCTACTTCTGTGAAAAAAAAAAAACAGAAAAATGTCAACAGAGATGATCAAATATAGTTCCAGAAGTGTCGTGATGCTTCCACCTCCAAAAAGAGTTCAAGTCGTAGGCAGGAAAAGGTAGACACTTACGAATAACATGAACAAAAAAGAAAAAAAAAAAAAAAAAAAAAAAACTTGCTGGCGACGGTGCTTTGCTATTTTTTTTTCTTACATTTGCTGACTGACTAGTAGCAGTAGCGCCTTCTTTTTTTATTTTTTTTATTGGCGCCAGTACCTGATCCAATAAATACTCCCTTTTTTCATACTTGAGGTTGCGAAGACTCGAGGAGGAACACTTTCACATCCACTCCGGTCATTTTTTCACCAAGAACTCTTACTTTTACTTCCCTTCAACAACGTGTTTTAATACTTACTGGTTTGGAGAAGGAGGAGAAGTAGGAGGAGGTGATGAAGGAGGAGGAGTAGAAGGAGGTGATGGAGGTGGAGGTGGAGGAGGAAGAGGAAGGGGGGGAGAGGAGGAGTAGGAGGAGGTGATGGAAGAGGAGGAGGAGGAGGAGGAAGAGGAAGGGGGAGGAGGAGGCCACAGATGCACCCCAGCCTTCCTTTAGTTTTTGTTTCAGTGCCAAGGGCTAGGATAACACATACCGTGGCTTCTTTTTTATCCTCCTCCTCCTCCTCCTCCTCCTCCTCCTCCTCCTCCTTCTTCTTCTCCTCCTTCCACTCCTGTTCCTCAGTCCAATCATCCTGCTCCACTTTCTCATATTCTTCAATTTATCATATTTTTTGCCTCCAGTTCCTTTTTTCCCTTAAATTTCCTTCATTCATTTGATAACCACAATGACAGGCACGCACACACACCCACACCCATCCACCCACACACACACACACAATCACCCTTATCGTCAGTCAGCCATTACCCGTCCAATGTGGAGCAAAAGACTAACCCAGCATCTTCCACCTTTCTATCTGAGCTATGTAGTTGACTCCTTCCTGCTCTGGCTGAGGTCCAAATCACATATCTGCACCTCCTAATTTTCTGTCTGTCCTTGCTTATAAAATTCCTGGGTTGCCTCTCTGTTACATTGGTTGTCCATTTGCTATATCAGTTCAGCGCACGATATGACCTGCCCACGTCCAGTTTTTATTCTTCATGATTTATATATTTTTTGCCTTTGTCTGTTTCCTGGTCCTTCATGTTCCCTTTTGTTCCCTCATGCTCGCTTCCTGTCTCTCCATCCAACATTTTCTCTCAATTCCTCTTGATGCAATAAAGTTTTCCTCTTGATATTTTGTGGAGCGCCAGGTTTCTGAACGGTATGTTAGGACTGGTGGGATACACTGATTGTACATATTTTTCTTCAGGGAGACTGGCAGGTTGCTAGTCGTGATGTTACTACGTTTACCAAAAGGGCTCCATCCTATTCCTGGTCTCTTCGTAATCTCATTTTTGTACCTACGTTTGCACTAACTCTCATAGGTAGGATAATTACTCTACTTTTCGAGCTAGATAATCAAATTTACTCCTATTTACGCGGAAGAAAAAATATTGCAAACTCTGACCACGAAAAAGAAAATCAAAAAGAAAATAGAAAATGGATGGAACGCAAACAAGGACACTGAAAACAAAAGAGAGAGAGAGAGAGAGAATCAGCATGTTTGTAGGGGTGTGTAACAGAGTCGTGGGAGCCCACACCCACGAAATATAAATAAAGGGAGTATTCCTGCACGACAACACAAGTCACAACACACAACAGTTTACAGATGTGGGCGGGAGGGTGTGCGTGGGCGTGGGCGTGATGGGGAGGAGGGGGAGTGGGTGGGGATAGATTAGTGGGTTGGTGGCTGAGGATAGAGTAAGTGGAGGAGGAGAAGGAGGAGGAGGAGGGCGTGTGGGCGGGAAGAAGAGAGAGGAGAGTGTCGTTTTCATAGCGAATAATAAGTCATCTCTCTCTCTCTCTCTCTCTCTCTCTCTCTCTCTCTCTCTCTCTCTCTCTCTCTCTCTCTCTCTCTCTCTCTCTCTCCTTGGCTTATTTTTCCTGTTATGTGTGTGTGTGTGTTTGTGTGTGTGTGTGTGTGTGTGTGTGTGTGTGTGTGTGTGTGTGTGTGTGTGTGTGTGTGTGTGTGTGTGTGTGTGTGTGTGTGTGTGTGTGTCAAAGTAGTATACGTCTTTGTGGTTCCTGTGCGGCCGACCGACCATCTGTGCTTGTGTGTATGTGTGTACGTGTGTGTGCGCGCGTCTTGAGTGAGGGTGTGTGTGTACATGTGTGCGTGCCCGGCATACAAGAGCCCCACTCAGGCGCGGCTCTCTTCTTTACGCCGAAGTTATGACGTGTCTCTGACGTCACACTGACATCATCATCGTAAAAGACCAGCTGATTCCGGCCACTTGAGTCTGGGGGGGGGGAAGGGGGGGGAGCTGAGGAAGACGGGGAGAAGAGGGAAGGAGGGAGGAAGGCTAGATGGGGCACAGGGTAAGAAGGAAGAGCTGGAGGAACTGAAGAAACGAAGTAGGATAGGGAGGAAAGAGAGAGAAAGAGTGGGGAGGATAGGAATAGGGGAGACGAGGTAGGGAGGGAAGGAGGGTGGATGGGGCGCAGGGAGGAACTGAAGATAGGGAGGAAGAGGAGAGAGAGAAAAGAGAGAGAGGAGGAGAGAAAGGCAGAAGGGGAGGGAGGTTTGATGGGAAGCAGGGAGGTAGGGCTGGAGGAATTCTAGATTGGGAGAAGGAGGAGGAGGAGAAGAGAGAGTGAGGGTGGATGAGTGAGTGGGTGGGTGGGTAGGAGGGACAAGAGAGAAGGGAATGAAAGAGAAAGAGAGGGACGGGAGTGGAGGGAGTATCTAGCTCAAGGAGTGGAGTAAAAATAGAACCTCAAGTAGACAAGAAAGAAACAGTGGATCAAGGGGGGGTTGCCTTAAAATTAAAACATATACATTCACTTATTTTTGATATATATAAATAAGGGTTAGGATTTTGTTTTAGAGAGAAGAACAATGATTTAATAGAAGAGGCACTGAAAGAAAATGGGGTTAGGGTTGCCGGGGGTGAGGTTTAAGAGGGCTACTCTAAAATTAAGGGAAGATGGGGACAAGGTTGCCTTAATTAAACGACTTTGTATTTTCTCTACGCCCAAAAAATAATATAAACTTGCCATCCCTATACCGTATTACTAATTGTGGAAACATGAGCACAAAAGAGTAAATTATATAGATTATCAAACATATTCACGATAAAAAATATAATAAAAAACTCTTCAGGTAATACAAAAGAGAAAAAAAACCTTCGTCTCAAGACACGAGCAAAAAAATAAAACAGGAAAAGAATAAGAAAAAAAAACACGAAAAAAACAATCAATATAAAATCAAATCAATACAAAAGAAAACAATAATCGATAGCGCCTCCAAACACACATAAACAAACATTTAAAACAGGAAAGAAATAATAACAAGATAAAGAAAAAATAGAATCGACACAAAAGAAAGAAAATAATGAATATCGCTTCCAAACAAACACGCAAACATTTAAAACAGGAAAAGAATAATAAGAAAACCAACAAAAAAAACAAACAAATATAAAAGAAAACAAAACTCGAGAGCGCCTCCCAACACACACAAGCAAACATTTAAAATAGAAAAAAATAAGATTGATGAGACAAAACTTTAAAAAAAATCACTTCCCTTGCGATTGACATTCCTCGACAAACTCGTCCGCGACCACAAAACCGCAAACTGATGGTCTCATATTTCAGATTTTTCTTGTTATTTTTGATACTGAGAAGAACTGGGGAAAGCGAGAGAGAGAGAGAGAGAAGACTAAAAAGAGATTGGCATATTTGCAACAGTTACCCCTTCTTCCTCCCTCTCCCCTTTGCTCCTATACTGTTCCCCAAGTCCCCAACCTTCCTCATCTCAACCATCCACAAAACTACATTCCTCTCTCTCTCTCTCTCTCTCTCTCTCTCTCTCTCTCTCTCTCTCTCTCTCTCTCTCTCTCTCTCTCTCTCTCTCTCTCTCTCTCTCTCTCTGCGACAGCTGTTCTAATCCTTTCTTGCAAGCTCACCAAGGTCAACTTAAGTATTCGAGACAGGGAGACGAAAACAATAACATCAACAGTATATTAACAGCAACTTTTGGATGTGTGTGTGTGTGTGTGTGTGTGTGTGTGTGTGTGTGTGTGTGTGTGTGTGTAGTTTTTGTTGCTGCTAACATATCTCTCTCTCTCTCTCTCTCTCTCTCTCTCTCTCTCTCTCTCTCTCTCTCTCTCTCTCTCTCTCTCTCTCTCTCTCTCTCTCTCTCTCTCTCTCTCTCTCTCTCTCTCTCTTCGGTGGATAATTTGTTTACTCAGTACATGATCACTTCAATAAACAGCTGCTTCTCCCTTCTATCTCTTCCTCTCATTTTTTCTCTGTTTCTTTACTTCCACATCTTCCTTCTTTTTCTTCTCCCCCTTCTCTTTTACATTCACAAACGTTTACTCGTTATTTGAGTCCTCCTACCTTCTTTTTCCTCCTATGTTATTTCTATTTATATCTCTTTCTATTATAATTTCTTCTTCTGTTTTCTCGATTTCCTACCTCCTCTTCTTCCTCTGCTTCCTCGTGTTTTTATTACTTATCATCCTTTAACTCACCTTCCTCTATTATTCTTTACTCATTCTTGCTTCCGTCCTCCATCACTCTTTCAATTCTTCCTCCTCCTCTTCCTCCTCCATTACTTATTCAATCCCTTCTCCTCTTCCCTTACTCTATTCCTCTTTTCTTCCTTCCTTCCTTCATTACTGTTTCAATCCCTTCTCCTCCTCCTCCATTACTGTTTCAATCCCTCCTCCTCCTCCTCCTCCTTCTGTTCCTCTGTTCTTCTTTCCTTTCTCCATTACTGTTTCAATCCCTTCTCCTTTTCTTCCTCCTCCTACTCTCCCTTTTAACCTCGTCCCTCTATCCCCAAATTCACCTCTCCGCTCATAACTACAACCCCCTCCTCTTCCTTCTTTACCTCCTCCTCCTCCTCCTCCTCCTCCTCCTCCTCCTCCTCCTCCTCCTCCTCCTTCGCTTCCCACTCTTCTCACATTCCCGTCCTTGTTGCCACTCCTTCCTGCGCCGAGTGACAGCCGGATGGTCACGTGATCTGCCCTAGAGTGTCCTGCCCCTTCCTGTCGGCACTAAGCAGCTGATGATTGGCCCTGTCACCTCCTTACTACTCTCTCTCTCTCTCTCTCTCTCTCTCTCTCTCTCTCTCTCTCTCTCTCTCTCTCTCTGTTTGTGGTTTGTATGAGTTGGTGACGTAATAGACGAGGAATTACTGCTAGGATTGAGGATAATAAGAACCGCCTCATGCCACTGCTCTCTCTCTCTCTCTCTCTCTCTCTCTCTCTCTCTCTCTCTCTCTCTCTCTCTCTCTCTCTCTCTCTCTCTCTCTCTCCTCTCTCTCTCTCTCTCTTTTTCCTTACCGTTCACTTTTTCGTCCCTTTTTTCTTCTCTCCCTAACTCTGCTTCTTTCTGTGTAAATCTCTCTCTCTCTCTCTCTCTCTCTCTCTCTCTCTCTCTCTCTCTCTCTCTCTCTCTCTCTCTCTCTCTCTCTCTCTCTCTCTCTCTCTCTCTCTCTCTCTCTCTTTTATCGTGACTACCTCTATACTACTTATTCTATGACTAATCCTCCTCTTCATTCTATTTTTCCTCCTCCTTCTCCTCCTCCTCCTCATTCTCCCTCCTCTCCATCTCTTCCTCTCAGCGGTGGTCTCCGAGGATGAGATCACCGACACGTCACCGACACGTCACCGCCATGAGATCACTGGAGGCTCGCCCAATGATGTCACATCCTTAAGCTGAGGAGGAGGAGGCGAGGAGAAGGACTAAAATTATCCTTCTCTTCCCGCTCCTCTCCCTCCTCCTCCTTCTATTAGTGTATCCTCTTCCTCCGGGTAGGGCACTTAGTAACTGGATAAATTCAGATTGGACAGGGACATAGGCAAAAATTTGTTTACTAACAGAGGGGTTCAATGGAGCTGCCTTGTACAGGTCCACCGGCCTCTTGCAGACTCCTATGTTCTTATGTTCTTATATTATCCTGTTCCTCCTTTTCCTTGTTCCCATCTTATTATTCTTTTTTTTTTTTAGGTTCTTTATTTTTTTTTTCTCCTCGTTTTTATTCTTTTTCCTTATCTTCTTTTTCTGCTTTCTCTTTTTGTCCTTTTTTTTCTTCTTCTTCTTCATCTGTTTCTTAATTCTTCTTCTTCTTCAATTTAAACGAGGCGATGAAATACTGACATCGGCAGGAGCTATTTTTCTAAGAGTCATCCGTCACTGGAACAATCTTCCTGCACAAGTACTCAATGCGAAAACAATTACTTCCTACAAGAATCACACTGACCATCATTTAATTTGCGTCCGGGGCGAAATGAACGTTTCGGCATGTACCTACAACAAGTGCTTTAACTTGTTCCATAACATACTGAAGTGACTGACAAATTGGTTATACCCCTAAAACAGGTAGTCTCGTCGTGACCCAACTGGCTTTCTGGTACCTGTTCTTCCATGTTTCCTCCTCGTTCTCCTCCTCAGTACCAAGTGTTGCTCGCTGAGGTGATTCACTATTTTTCTGCTTGGTCACTTTTCTGCGTTGCTTTTTTCGGGCCAGATCGTACTGTCAGCAAAACAAACTCCGCAGGGAAAGAGTTTTCGTTGTGTTTGTCTTGCGATCCATCACGGTGACGTCGACGTGTTTTTATGGTGTTTTAAGTTTGTTTGACACCTCCGTTTCCTTCTCTCCTTTCCCTCCCTTAGATATAATCATTGCTCTATTGTTCTTCTCCATCTTCTTCTTCTTCTTCTATCTCTCACTTTCTTGTTCTTGATCTCCCTCTTTTGTTTTATTCTTATCTATATGCATCAATATCATCACATTTTTATGGTGTTTTAAGTTTGTCATCTTCTTCTTCAATCTCTCACTTTCTTGTTCTTGATCTCCCTCTTTTGTTCTATTCTTATCTATATGCATCAATATCATCACATTTTTATGGTGTTTTAAGTTTGTTTGACACCTTCGTTTCCTTCTCTCCCTTCCCTCCCTTAGATATGGTCATTGCTCTCATTGTTCTTCATCTTCTTATTACTCTTCTATCATTTTATTGTTCTTGCTCTCTCTTGCCTCCCTATTTTCTTCTATTCTTACTTATATGCATCATCGCTACTATCACATCTTTTCCTCCTCCTCCTCCTCCTCCTCCTCCTCCTCCTCTGGGCGCCTGGCAACGAGGAAAATTAGGATGAGTCAGTGAGTCATAATTTGAGGATGCGACGCGGCCACCTTTTTTTTTCCTCTCCCATTTTCATCTCCGTTCTTCTTCACTGCTCCTCTGCCTTCGCTCAGGGCCCGATTTTCATCACTGTTGTTCCTGCTACTTTTGTTGTTGGTATTATTATTATTGTTATTCTTTATTTTTCTGTAGCATTGTTGTTATTTTCATCTTTACGTCACCTTTTTATTATCATTACTTTTTTTACGGTAAAGGAAGGAACTCAAGGCCAAAAAATAATAAAATAAATAACAAAAAAATAATAATGAGAAAAAGAATCCCGCATAACACTATCCCTATGAAAAGCGTTTAAAGAGTGGCCAAAAATGTGGTCAATTTCGCATCACATTACTTATGCTCCTCTTCATTAAACGAGCCATATTTCTATCATTATTCAACTTTTTAATTAACATTGTATTTTTAACATTTTTGTCTTTGTCTGTCTGTCAAAAAAATAAAAATAAAGATATGTTGAGTCTAAAATAAGTACTGGCGCGTCTGTGGAAAGCAGCTGATAAGAAGGCTTTGGGATAGTTAATAAAGATAAGTTAATAAGGGATAATTAATAAGGTATAGTTAATAAGGTATAGTTAATAAGGTATAGTTAATAAGGTATAGTTAATAAGGTATAGTTAATAAGGGATAGTTAATAAGGGATAGTTAATAAGGTATAGTTAATAAGGTATAGTTAATAAGGGATAGTTAATAAGGGATAGTTAATAAGGGATAGTTAATAAGGTATAGTTAATAAGGGATAGTTAATAAGGGATAGTTAATAAGGTATAGTTAATAAGGGATAGTTAATAAGGGATAGTTAATAGGGTATAGTTAATAAGGTATAGTTAATAAGGTATAGTTAATAAGGGATAGTTAATAAGGGATAGTTAATAAGGGATAGTTAATAAGGTATAGTTAATAAGGTATAGTTAATAAGGGATAGTTAATAAGGGATAGTTAATAAGGTATAGTTAATAAGGGATAGTTAATTAGGTATAGTTAATAATGTATAGTTAATAAGGAATAGTTAATAAGGGATAATTAATAAGGTATAGTTAATAAGGGATAGTTAATAAGGGATAGTTAATAAGGGATAGTTAATAAGGGATAATTAATAAGGTATAGTTAATAAGGGATAGTTAATAAGGGATAGTTAATAAGGGATAATTAATAAGGTATAGTTAATAAGGGATAGTTAATAAGGGATAGTTAATAAGGGATAGTTAATAAGGTATAGTTAATAAGGTATAGTTAATAAGGTATAGTTAATAAGGTATAGTTAATAAGGTATAGTTAATAAGGGATAATTAATAAGGTATAGTTAATAAGGTATAGTTAATAGGGGATAGTTAATAAGGGATAGTTAATAAGGTATAGTTAATAAGGGATAGTTAATAAGGGATAGTTAATAAGGGATAGTTAATAAGGTATAGTTAATAAGGGATAGTTAATAAGGGATAGTTAATAAGGTATAGTTAGTAAGGTATAGTTAATAAGGGATAATTAATAAGGTATAGTTAATAAGGGATAGTTAATAAGGTATAGTTAATAAGGGATAGTTAATAAGGTATAGTTAATAAGGGATAATTAATAAGGTATAGTTAATAAGGGATAGTTAATAAGGTATAGTTAATAAGGGATAGTTAATAAGGTATAGTTAATAAGGGATAGTTAATAAGGGATAGTTAATAAGGTATAGTTAATAAGGGATAGTTAATAAGGGATAGTTAATAAGGTATAATTAATAAGGGATAATTAATAAGGTATAGTTAATAAGGTATAGTTAATAAGGGATAGTTAATAAGGGATAGTTAATAAGGGATAGTTAATAAGGTATAATTAATAAGGGATAGTTAATAAGGTATAGTTAATAAGGGATAGTTAATAAGGGATAGTTAATAAGGTATAGTTAATAAGGTATAGTTAATAAGGGATAGTTAATAAGGTATAGTTAATAAGGTATAGTTAATAAGGGATAGTTAATAAGGGATAGTTAATAAGGGATAGTAATAAGGTATAGTTAATAAGGGATAGTTAATAAGGTATAGTTAATAAGGGATAGTTAATAAGGGATAGTTAATAAGGTATAGTTAATAAGGTATAGTTAATAAGGTATAGTTAATAAGGTATAGTTAATAAGGGATAGTTAATAAGGTATAGTTAATAAGGGATAGTTAATAAATGATAGTTAATAAGGGATAGTTAATAAGGGATAATTAATAAGGTATAGTTAATAAGGTATAGTTAATAAGGGATAGTTAATAAGGGATAATTAATAAGGTATAGTTAATAAGGTATAGTTAATAAGGGATAGTAATAAGGTATAGTTAATAAGGGATAGTTAATAAGGTATAGTTAATAAGGGATAGTTAATAAGGTATAGTTAATAAGGGATAATTAATAAGGTATAGTTAATAAGGGATAGTTAATAAGGTATAGTTAATAAGGTATAGTTAATAAGGTATAGTTAATAAGGGATAGTTAATAAGGTATAGTTAATAAGGTATAGTTAATAAGGTATAGTTAATAAGGTATAGTTAATAAGGGATAGTTAATAAGGGATAGTTAATAAGGTATAGTTAATAAGGGATAGTTAATAAGGGATAGTTAATAAGGGATAGTTAATAAGGTATAGTTAATAAGGTATAGTTAATAAGGGATAGTTAATAAGGTATAGTTAATAAGGTATAGTTAATAAGGGATAGTTAATAAATGATAGTTAATAAGGGATAGTTAATAAGGGATAATTAATAAGGTATAGTTAATAAGGGATAGTTAATAAGGGATAGTTAATAAGGGATAATTAATAAGGGATAGTTAATAAGGGATAGTTAATAAGGGATAGTTAATAAGGTATAGTTAATAAGGGATAGTTAATAAGGGATAGTTAATAAGGGATAATTAATAAGGGATAGTTAATAAGGAATGTCAACGCGTACGATTTCTCCGCTTTATTCCATTCGGTGACATTTAAGGAAAAAAAAGAGATATAAGAAGTAAACACGTATCCATATTTGTACTCGGGTTGACGGACATCTAAAAACAGCGTCACGTATCTCCTCTCTCTCTCTCTCTCTCTCTCTCTCTCTCTCTCTCTCTCTCTCTCTCTCTCTCTCTCTCTCTCTCTCTCTCTCTCTCTCTCTCTCTCTCTCTCTTACGTACTAGGAATGTCATAACGGACGGAAAACTGATGAAATGACTAACACCATCTTGTCGGCGGGTAGTGAGGAGCAACGTCACACACACACACTACATCAAACACACGCCTCAATCTAGTCACCTTTACGCCTCTTCTTGGAAAGTCTCAGCCTCAGGAGTGCCTCAGGGTGGTATTCTTCATTAAACAGATCCGTACGCGTCCAAGCACACATATTTTGACAAGGCTTTCGTAGGAGTTTTGAGCATTTCGTGGGGGTTGGAGAAGGAGGCTTTCGTAGGAGTTTTTAGCATTTCGTAGGAGTAGGAGAAGGAGGCTTTCGTAGGAGTTTTGAGCATTTCGTAGGAGTAGTAGGCTTTCGTAGGAGTTTTGAGGATTTCGTAGGAGTAGTAGGCTTTCGTAGGAGTTTTGAGGATTTCGTAGGAGTAGTAGGCTTTCGTAGGAGTTTTGAGGATTTCGTAGGAGTAGTAGGCTTTCGTAGGAGTTTTGAGGATTTTGTAGGAGTAGTAGGCTTTCGTAGGAGTTTTGAGCATTTCGTGGCAGTAGGAGTAGAAGGAGGCTTTCGTAGGAGTTTTGAGCATTTCGTAGGAGAAAGAGGTTATCGTAGGAGTTTTGCGCATTTCCAGAGGTAGTTTGATGACCCTTCTGGTAGTCTGACCCTTCTTCTGTGCCATGAGCCTAAAGAAACACTCATTAGAACCCTATTGATCTCCTTTTTTGGGGTTATGGAGATAGTTGATGCAAGAGGTGGAAGCGTTTGACAATACCAACCTCAGTGCTTTCTAGGAGTTTCAAGCATTTCCAAGGGTAGTTTTATAACCCTGGTAGTAGTTTGTCCCTTCTTCCGTACCATGAACCTAAAGAAAACACTTATTAGAACCCGATTGATCTCCTTTTTTGGGGATTTAGAAATATTTGATGCGAGAGGTGGAGTTTTGAGCATTTCCAGAGGTAGTTTGATGGCCCTTCTGGTAGTCTGACCCTTCCTCTGTACCATGAAGCTAAGAAGACACTCATTACAACCCGACTAGTCTCTTTTTCGGTCTTCTGAAGTGGTTGGTGTGGGAGGCGGAAGGAAGCGTCTGTCAGTACCGACCTCAGTGCCTTTCCTTCGCTCCACCAGTCGGCGTCAAACGTGTAAAGAGCTGTTGACTTGCGCGTAGTTTCCTTTTCCCGTGTTGATATTTTCCTTATGAGTTTTCCTTCTTCGGGGAAAATCTCAGAATCGGGAGTGACTCAACCATCCACCGCCTGCGTGCGTGGTCTTAGGATGGATGGATGGAATTTCTGTTTTTTTTTTCCTTATTCGTTTATTTTTTCATTCCTTTTTTCTTTTCTCCCTAACTCTGCTTCTTTCTGTGTAAATGTGTCTAGCTGTCAGTGTCTGTCTGTCTGTGTCTGTCTGTCTGTCTCTCTCTCTCTCATAAGAACATAAGAACATAAGAACGCAGGAGTCTGCAAGAGGCCGGTAGGCCTGTACGAGGCAGCTCCTTTGACCCTAAGCTCCCGTGTATCTAACCCCACCTAATATCGCTGTCCATGAATTTATCTAGTCTATTTTTGAATGTGACAATTGTATTGGCACTCACCACATGACTGCTAAGCCTATTCCACTCATCCACCACCCTGTTAGTAAACCAATTTTTGCCTATGTCCCTGTTGAATCTGAATTTATCCAGTTTAAACCCGTTACTTCGTGTCCTACCCGGTTCTCTTACCAACAAAACCTTATGAATGTCTCCCTTATTAAAGCCCTTCATCCATTTATAAACCTCGATCATGTCTCCACGCACCCTTCGCCTTTCTAGAGAATGCAAGTTTAACTGTTTGAGTCTTTCCTCGTATGGCAAGTTTCTCAACCCCTGAATCATCTTAGTCATCCTCCTCTGCACCGATTCTAACATTTTGATATCCATTCTATAGTAGGGTGACCAGAACTGAACCGCATAGTCAAGATGAGGTCTAACTAATGCTAAATATAGTTTAAGGAAGACTTCGGGGCTTCTGTTGCTTACGCTCCTTGAAATAAATCCCAGTACCCTATTAGCTCGATTTCTAGCTTGAATGCATTGTGCCCTTGGACGGAGATCAGAGTTCACTAAGACCCTAAATCCCTCTCGCACCCAGACCTACTTAGAGTGTCATTTAAGCAATAGTTATGTGAGGGTTGTTCCTACCTACACTCAGAATACTGCACTTCCCTACATTGAACTCCATCTGCCATTTATCCATGATCATATAATCTGTTGAGTTCACCTTGGAGAATACTAGCGTCCTGATCCGACTCAATTACTCTACCGATCTTGGTATCATCTGCAAATTTACTAACATCGCTACTAATTCCTGTGTAAGTCATTGATATAAATAATAAACAAAAGTGGACCTAATACCGAACATTGTGTGACCACACTCGTAACACAACCCCAGTCAGATCTTTTAACATTGAATTGCACTCTTTGCTTCCTATTGCTAAGCCACGCATGACCCAGTTCAAAACTTTACCCTCTACTCCGTGAGCCTGTAATTTAAGCAACAGTCGTAGGTGAGGAACTTTGTCAAACGCTTTACTAAAATCAAGATAGATTACATCATAATTTTCATCTCTGTCAACCGCCTCAAATACTTTATTGTAGAAGGACAAGAGATTGGTGAGGCATGACCTACCTTTGTGAACCCATGCTGAGTCGTGAATTAAGCTATGTTTCTCTAAATGCTCGAATGTTCCTGGCTATTATGGACTCCAGCATCTTCCTATAACCGATGTTAAGCTAATTGGGCGATAGTTTGAAGCAACTGACCTGTCCCCTTTTTAAAAATCGGCGTCACATTAGCTACTTTCCATAGGCTCGGCACATAGCCAGTATTTACCGACATCTTAAAGATGTCGGTTGGGGGTCACTGAGTAAGTCACTGATTATATCACCTAGCTCCTTTAATACCCTCGGAAATATCCCGTCAGGACCTGGCGACTTGTTCTTCTTAGCTTATCTATCTCATCCTGAACTATTTGCCTGGTAATGATTATATCCCTCAATTTATCGCCATCCCGCCCTCGTACACCTGAACTCTTTCCGGTATAGTCGTTCGATCCTCCTGTGTGAATACTGAAAGGAAGTAGTCGTTCAACAATGTGCTCATATTTTCGTAATTTTCTACTAGCTCCCCTGTGTTTGTTTTCAGCGGTCCAATTTTCTCCCGTGTTTTTGTTCTATACATCTGAAAGAAGCCCTTCGGATTACTTTTCGCCTCATTTGCTACTTTGATCTCATAGTTCTTTTTTGCTATCCTGGTGTTTTTCTTAACTAATCTAGATAGTTCGACGTACCGGCCCCTGAGATGTGTTTCCCCATTCTTTATTTTCTGATAAATTCCCTTCTTTAACCCAATCTCGTGTTTTAGTCCACGAGTCATCCACTTAGGATCATTGTTTTCTTTTCTAAGAGTTCGCTGTGGTATATGCTGTTCTTGCCCCTCTACTATTACTCTAACTAAATTATTGTAAGACATTTCTACCTGGTTCTCCTGGCTCTCCAATCCGTAGTTCTGGCCCTCATGAATCCCTAAATTATCCCAGTTTACCCCTTCAAGATGTCTTCGAAGCCCCTCGTAGTTTGCTCTTCTAAAATCTGGCACTAACACTGGGTTTGGTTCGCGGGTTACCGCCCAGTCTAAGCTAAAGCGAACCGTTCTGTGATCACTATTTCCTAACACTCCGCCCACCTCCAACTCACGTAGCAAGTTCCCATTATTGGTTAGGACTAAGTCTAATATGTTATCTCCTCTGGTAGGCTCAGTAACTACCTGCTTAAGGAAATTATCTCTCTCTCTCTCTCTCTCTCTCTCTCTCTCTCTCTCTCTCTCTCTCTCTCTCTCTCTCTCTCTCTCTCTCTCTCTCTCTCTCTCTCTCTCTCTCTCTCTCTCTCTCTCTCTCTCTCTCTCTCTCTCTCTCTCTCTCTCTCTCTCTCTCTTTCTCTCTCTCTCTCAGGCTTGACAGGTGTACATTCTCGGGTGACGGCAAAATGTGGGAGGGAGAGAGAGAGGGAGGAAGGGAGGGAGGGAGGGAGGGAGAGAGGGAAGGAGGAGGGAGGAAGGAGCGAAGGGGGAAGTGGGCCTGCGTCTAGCCTAGCAAAGGGAGGGACCCACCACCACCAACAACAACAACAACAGTGAGCTTCTACTTGAGCCTCGTAAATTCTGGAGGCGCGGCTGGCGGGGTAGGGGACGCAGGGGACGGGGAGGAGGATGGGGAGGATAAGGATAGGTAGGTGGTGGTAAGGAGGGAGGATAGAAGGGGCAGGGGTGGATAGAGGGTAGGGAAGGAGGATAGTGAGGTTAGGCGTGGATAAGGATGGGTGGTGGTGGTGGTAGGGAGGGAGGGTAGGGAAGAAGGATAGTAGGGGTAGGAGTGGATAGGGGTAGGTAGGAGGTGGTAGAGAGTGATAGGAAGGTGGATAGCAAGGGTAGGGGTAGACAGGGATAGGTGGTGGTGGTTGGGAGGGGTAGGAGTGGATAGGAGTAAGTAGGAGGTGGTAGTAAGGGATAGGAAGGTGGACAGCAAGGATAGGGGTGGACAGGGATAGGTGGTGGTGGTAGGGAGGGGTAGGAGAGGTAGGAAGAGGGTAGGAGGGACAGATAGGGTAGGGAGGGTTCGGACGGTCGATAGAGAGGACTGGAGGTAAAAGGTAGCAGCAGGGAATGGGGACAAGGATGGCAGGGACAGGAGTAGGTCGTAGAAACAGGGAAGGCAAGGCAAGGAAAGGGACTGGTATAGTAGGGGAGGAGGGGGTTGTAGGGAAGGCAAGAACAGGTGTGAGTGGGTAGCAAGGACAGGGGTTAGAGGTGGCAAGGGATGAGAACAGCAATAATGGTAGGAGAATGAGACAGTGACAGGGGACCAGTTATGAGGTTTAGCAGGAAATGGGGTAGTTAGGAGCACTGTTGCCTAATCATCCTATTCCGAACATTCCATATATAATTTTCCCCTTAAAATCTATCACCCCCCCAATTAATGATGCTATTCAACCCTAATTATCATCTAAAACTTAATTATCAACATGTTCTATACGAGTAGAAGGAGTAAATCAAGGTTAGTGGAGCTGATTTGACCGTCTCGGATATGGAGTGACATGGGAGGATGGGAAATGGGGACTCAGAGGAACAGGGGAAGGGGAGCAGCAGGGACAGAGGTGGGAAAGGACAGGTGAGAGAGGGACAGTGGGTAGGTATTGGCAAGGCTGGACAGGGTTAAATTAATCTGTGTCAAGTTTCCACCGGAGGACACGAGTGATAACAGCTGATAACAGGTAGGACGCGGGTTTGCTGTCAGGTGTGTGGGCGTCAGGTGTGCGGGCGTCAGGTGTGAGGGGAGGTGAGGAAAGCCGTGCGGGCAGGTGTGTCTGTGTGTGGGTGTGAAGCTTAGAGGAAGGAATAAAGGTGTGACTAAGATGTGTGTGTGTGTGTGTGTGTGTGTGTGTGTGTGTGTGTGTGTGTGTGTGTGTGTGTGTGCGCGCCAACCATCATCATCATCATCATTATTACCATCTCATTATCATTCGTTCGCTTACACCATCATTTTTTTTCACTATATTTTTTCCATCTTCATAAATATTAGTCAAGGCTTCCCTTCGACACACTGCAAATAGGAATCAACGCCTCGTGCTGCGGGAGTCGTGTTTCTGTATTAGCCGAGCATTCCAGTAGACGCAGCCAATTCAATCTCTTATCTGTAATATTGTGGAGCGTCAGACTTCCCCGCAAACTTATAAGACAAAGAAGTCACATACATAAGATTAAGCGAGGGAGCATTTACATAAGCATCTGGTTAGCCCAAGAGAGAGAGAGGAAAAAAAAATGTGTTTGCTTCATGTCTATGCATTTTCACGCCCTTACGCCTTCAATATATACTCAAAACAATTAAATAATGTGTCTTTATCTCCTCCTTTTCCTTCTCTTCTTTACTCCTTCCTCTTCCTTCCTTACAACAGCCTCTAAATCATCCCCAAAGACCTTGACCGGATTATTCAATGGTCAGAAGAGTGGCAAATATCCTTCAATCCCGACAAGTGTGGAGTCATGCACTTTGGGTCCACGGGAAGGACATTCCCGGAAAGCCTCTGCAGGTCATACAAGGGGAAGCGGATCTTGGGGTCACCATAAGCGATGACGTGAAACACGCAGAACAAATATATCAGTCTGTCTAAAGAAAAGCTAATATCATGCTCGGGTTTGTAGGAACTGGTAAAGACATCGAGTAAGGCGTAAAAGGCGAAGAAAATATGAAATAACGGCAAAAGTAACAGCGGCGACTAATGTTCTACTTCTACTACTACTACTGCTACCACTACTACTACTACTACTACTACCACCACCACCACCACTTACTACTGAAATCTCTACCACAACATTATTAAATACATAAGTAAGCATTTCTGCTAATACGAGAATAGCAGCAGGACATTTAAACATACAAAACAGGAGCATTAGATAAGATAAAGAGCATATAAGCGTTTAATAACCTGGGCAGGGCATGTACGAAGCGGATACACGATCCGGAAGTACTATTATGTAAATAAAAAAAAAGTCGTGACCGTGGCCACGTGAACGCTGGGAGGGGCACAACGAGGAGCAAGGGAGAGGTTATGAATGACACGGCGCCGAGTGTTGTCTTATCACGACTTGTCACGCAATGAGGGAAAACCTAAGTACTGAAATTTCCCGTAGAGTGTGCCTGTTAGACGCCATACCCCTCCTCCCCACCATCTCTCTCTCTCTCTCTCTCTCTCTCTCTCTCTCTCTCTCTCTCTCTCTCTCTCTCTCTCTCTCTCTCTCTCTCTCTCTCTCTCTCTCTCTCTCTCTCTCTCTCTCTCTCTCTCTTAGATAAGGGAGGTGACACAGCATCCTCTCTCAAGAAGATGCCATTTGCTATGTTGGGTTTTCCTCACCAAATATTTTTACGCTTCCGTCACAAAACGTTACGGCACAGAAATGAAGGAAAATGAGACAGAATACTTGGTCAATGGAGCAACGATCTGATGACCTTCAGCCTCTACAACGGAGCGACTATTCAAGGTTCATTAATAAATAGTCAGAATGCACGACACAAATCCCTGTATAAATGAGGAAGGGAAAAAGTGAGTCTTGATATAAGGACAAGGAGGAGGGGGAGGAGGTGGATGAAGGGGAAGAAGATGAAAATGCTCAGTATATTGATGATTAAGGAGATGAAGAGATTGAAGAAGACAGAATAAAAAGGAAAGAAAAATACATATAAGGAATAACGCAAGATGTAAAAATAAACGAACACTTCCTTTTTAACGTCGTCATCGTCAGCTAGGAGTCGTAATGTCCCAATCAGCGCGCACGAGCACACACACACACACACACACACACACACACACACACACACACACACACACACCGGATGTTTCAAATGGAGGCAGTAACGTTCGACAAAAAGACGATAAAAGCCCCAGAAATTTACCGCAGCGACAACGAAGAAAACAGGACCAACACACGATTTCCTTTTTGAACATTAGTCAGCGCCCGGAGAGAGAGGCGAGGAAAGTCCAATTAGGAAAACCATTAAGCAAGGGGACAAGATCTCGATTATTTACGGCTTGTTAAAGAGGAAGTACAAACGTAAAAGGGTATATAGTGGGACAACACGGGTATCACAACAGACGGCGAGTAGCTACCGCATCAACCTTGGCTTCTGAGGATAACGCATGAAGAACGTCCGAGCGAGCCTGGAAATATTGGTCGGGCGATGAAGAAGAATAAATTGACTTGGGTAGGTCATGTCATGCTTAGAAATGATAACAGATAGACAGCCAAAGTGACAGTGGCAGCCAAGGAATTATAGAAGCAGTACAAGGTGAAGTGTCGAAATTACACCATTTGCCGGGGCAGGATGGAGCACACTATACGGTGGAGTGAGAGAATTCAGAGAGGATGTTGGGAAAGTCCTTTGTCCTGCAGCGAAGTGGTAGTGGCTGAAGATGATGATGATTGTGATGTGGATCTAAAACATAACCTTGACTTCCCTAAAAAAAAAACTACCGGGGCGAAAAATAACGAAAGACGAAAATAAGTTGTAACATACATTCAAATTCTACTAATAACTTTTGTTTCTCTTCGGCTATGATAATAAAAGCACCATTATTATCATTATTATTATTAGAGCACTTGTAGTTGTAGTGGTAGTAGTAATAGTGGTGGTAGTAGTAGTAGTAGTAGTTCATACAATCTTGAAAACTTATTAACCAAATCATGATAAACGCATAACATATCTGCTATAAACTTCACCTAAAGAAAATTTAATTCGATACGGCTCTTGATATACACTGCCCGGGTGCTCTAGAGAAACACCGTACCCACAAAAAAAATAACGTTGTACTTGATTAGGTAATAGGGTGCTGCATTACCCAAGACATTTATCTGGATCATAAACTTCATCATGTAGTCTAATTTTTAACAAGCTGATGGGGGAGGACGATATGCAAAAACACACCCTCGCCTAATATTCTCCCTTGAAATATGTGAACCGTCATTTGCCGGCTGAAGTAATGCTGGTCACAGCCATCTTTCTTTCGTCACTTTTTTGTCACTTCCGCGCTATGGAATTTACGAAGTCCCTTAATAATGCTCAAGAAATTATGGCTATTAAAAGAAACTTATCGAACTGTTTTCACTTTTACCACACACACACACAAAAAAAAAAAAAACTCCCGCAGATATTTTACAGTAATCTAATTTTGAAAACGCGAACTTCACTTCCTTGTTACTATTTCGCTCTAAGGAGTTTACATAGTCCTTTAATAATGCTCAAGAAACTATGGTTATTAAAACAAACTCATCTAATTGTTTTCATTTTTACCACAAAAAGAACCAAGATATTTTATGGTATTCTAATCTTGAAAACGCAAACTTCATTTTTTTTTTTGTTATTCCGCGCTAGGGAATTTGAAGTCCCTAAATAATGCTCAAGAAATTATGGCTATTAAAACAAACTCATCTAATTGTTTTCACTTTTACCACAAAAAACGCTGCTATTTTATGGTAATCTAATTTGAAAACGCGAACTTCACTTTTCTGTTACTATTTCGCGCTAAGGAATTTACGTAGTCCCTTAATAATGCTCAAGACACTGTGGCTATTAAAACAAACTCATCTAATTGTTTTCACTTTTACCACAAAAAAACGCAGCTATTTTACGGTAATCTAATCTTGAAAACGCGAACTTCACTTTTCTGTTACTATTTCGCTCTAAGGAATTTACGAAGTCCCTTAATTATGCTCAAGAAATTATGGCTATTAAAACAAACTCATCTAATTGTTTTCACTTTTACCACAAAAAAAAAAAACGCAGCTATTTTACGGTAATCTAATCTTGAAAACGCGAACACTTATAAAGACTAACCAAACTGTTCTCCCTTCCACAGCACCACTAATTGAATGCCGTATTTTAAGTGAATCTGTCTCGTAACTGTTCCATAGAGAGGCGCTAAGGAGTTAAGTCGAAAACAATATGATTTGCATTAAGCTAATTGCACACTAAGTCTTGGAAGAACGAGGCATGTTTTGCTTTCCACTCCTCGAGGCCGGAACGAACCTTAATAAGTTAAAGAGAGTACAGACCACCGGGGTTTCTGACAGCCATCCTCTACAGTGTCCCTCCCTTAGGTTGCCTCGCTCTGCTTGCCTTTTAGTACTCTAGTGAGGGCAAAGTGGCCAGGTTAGTTTAGCCAAGCATATCTTAGTGAGGGCGAGGCGGCCAGGTTAGTTTAGCCAAGCATATCTTAGTGAGGACGAGGCGGCCAGGTTAGTTTAGCCAAGCATATCTTAGTGAGGACGAGGCGGCCAGGTTAGTTTAGCCAAGCATATCTTAGTGAGGACGAGGCGGCCAGGTTAGTCTAGTCCAGAATATCTTAGTGAGGGCGAGGGGGCCAGGTTAGTCTAGTCCAGCATATCTTAGTGAGGGCGAGGGGGCCAGGTTAGTCTAGTCCAGCATATCTTAGTGAGGGCGAGGCGGCCAGGTTAGTTTAGCCAAGCATATCTTAGTGAGGGTGAGGCGGCCAGGTTAGTCTAGTCCAGCATATCTTAGTGAGGACGAGGCGGCCAGGTTAGTCTAGTCCAGCATATCTTAGTGAGGGCGAGGCGGCCAGGTTAGTCTAGTCCAGCATATCTTAGTGAGGGCGAGGCGGCCAGGTTAGTCTAGTCCAGCATATCTTAGTGAGGGCGAGGCGGCCAGGTTAGTCTAGTCCAGAATATCTTGGTGCGTGTTTTCAGGTTTGACATTTTAAGGATGCTGACCAAATTTCTTGATTACGGTAAAGGAAACGTACCAAAGGCGAAATGAAGGTTAATGAGAGTAAAATTCAAGTCTCAGGACGTATCATATTTTGTTCCAGAGGGGTCTGGTGCTCTCCGTTTGAAAGAGTTCACGTCAGACATACGTAAAAAAAATGCTGGAAGAATAAAGGCGACACGCAATTTAGTAACGTTTGAGGGACTCTACTCGATAATGGAGAGAATGAGTCTAAACTTTCATCATTTTCCTGGCCGAGCAATGGTCTTCTTAAGAATTTTTCCCCCTTCAGTTACCCCTAAAAAGCTTCTACCAGAGCCGGCTTTTGTCCATACCCTTTTGTAGTTACGCATTTAGGGATTTTCTTATCTTTACGGGCAAGGAGAAAAACACCTTGAACTGTCGGGTACCATCAGAGCCTGAATAAACGGCTTTCGGAATTCAGACGCCCACATCTACTGTTCCGTGGCAAGAGCTTAGCTGACTTACCTGTGTCGTGTTGCTGCCCCTCGCCCGGCGGCATTTCTGAAAACAAACGAAAATATATTCATTCACAATCCGACAAAAAACTCTATATTTAACAATGAAATGCAGCTTTAAATGATACAATAAAATGACACTATTATGTTTTAGTACTGGGATCTGAGTCATTGAGTGAAGATGTCTATACAGATGAGCTAATGCTATATCTGAATAATGAAACCTCAGAGATACTAAAATACTCATTGTTTAGACTACCATTTTCGGTAAGATATTCATGAAACAAGTTAGTTCACAGTGCGTAGGTGTACATAAATAGAAATAATCTTTAATTTAATATTTCCAAAGTAGATAAAGACATTTCGCTTGTCAACAATTCAACAAGTAAATACGAAAGGTCAGTAAGTTTGAAAAATGTCTCCGGGTACTGATAGCTTAACCCATCGCAGAACTCTTCAATTTCATCAAGTACTCGCGCAATATTTAAAGAACAAAAACAATCGCGGTAAGTCTTCGGCAGGTACGACACACCTATTCTATGCAAACACGTCCGGGAGAAAGCCTTAAATTTATTCAGCACAATCTACACGAGAGGTTTGCCAGCTTTTCAATTGTTGACGCAGCGAAATAGAGAAATCAAGGTCGTGTAGGAAGTAACTCCTTTCATGGGCCAGACGACCTTCTAAGACCGCATCTCTCTCTCTCTCTCTCTCTCTCTCTCTCTCTCTCTCTCTCTCTCTCTCTCTCTCTCTCTCTCTCTCTCTCTCTCTCTCTCTCTCTCTCTCTCTCTCTCTCTTCCTTTCTTTTACCTTTTTCTTTTTTTTCTCATTCTTTCTTTCTTCCTTTCTCTCTTTCTCTTTCTTTCTTCCTTTTCTTCTTTCTCACTTTCCTTTTTATTTTATTTTATTTCTTTTCTCTCTCTCTCTCTCTCTCTCTCTCTTTTACCCTTTTTTCTTTTTTTCTTTATTTTTTATTTTTTATTTCTCTCATTTTTTCTTTCTTCCTTTCTCTCTTTCTCTTTCTTTCTTCCTTCCTTTCTCTCTTTCTCACTTTCCTTTTTATTTTATTTTATTTCTTTTCTCTCTCCTTTCTCTCTCTTTCTTTTTCTTTTTTATTCTCTCTCTCTCTCTCTCTCTCTCTCTCTCTCTCTCTCTCTCTCTCCAGCTCACCATCACTTCATCGTAATCTCTCGCTGTGTTACTTTGCCCTTTCCATATATTTTCAGCCCCCAAGATGTCCCCGTATGATACAGGATGCTGAACATAATCTAGGCTAGGACTTCCCGACCCCCTTTTGCTTCCGGTGGAGGGAACGTAGCGGGAGAGGGACGGAAGGGAAAGGGCGAAAGGAAGGGAGGGAGATAAAGCAGTGGGGGGAGGTGGTGATTGTGGAGGGGGATAAGGGGTGCTGCATGTTACGAGAGTTGGGAAATACAAGATGCCTTCACCTCTTCTAATCTAATCTCTCTCTCTCTCTTACTTTCTATCTCTCTCTCCTCCTCCTCCTCTCGGTTAAGCAATACTAGTCTTAAAGGTTATATGCGTTGCTTTCTTTGATAGTGTTGTTACATAAGAAAACAACAACTCGATTATTTATTTCTTCCTTTTCTTTTCGTTTCTCTATTCATATTTTTCTTTGTGCTTCCTTCCTTCCTCATTTTAGTCTGTCTCTCTGTCTCTCTGTCTCTCTCTCTCTCTCTCTCTCTCTCTCTCTCTCTCTCAAAAGCCTACAAAGGAACATTAATGGTGGGTTGTAGGTGGTTGGAAGGAAAGGGGGGAAAAAAACGGAGGGAGAGGCAGGTTAAGTTTACCATCCAGACGACCCTCAATGCAAAAAAAAGGGGTCTGGATTTCACTCGTAGTAGTAGTAGTAGTAGTAGTAGTAGTAGAGAAAGTGTTAGCAGAAGCAGCCGTACCAGTATAACAGAATTCCCTTCCCAACCAATGATGTAACGGATGGGAAAGAGTTTTATTGGTGGTGGTGGAGGTGGAGGTGGAGATGGGGGGGGTGGGGGTAGCAGTTTTAGTTATGCTGGTGGGGAGGTAAACGCTGATAACCTAAGGGAAAGGCAGTAAAACAAGGTAACTACGAGGAAAAGGAGGAGGAGGAGGAGGAGGAGGAGGAGGAGGAGGAGAGATGGCCAGGTAAGGAGGGATGCCAAGGTGAAGGGGAGTTACCTGGGTGTGTAATTACGGTAAGTCTTCTCGCTGGCGCACCTGAAAAGTGGGGCTAATGGCCATTCCAAGCTGCTAATTACCTCCACTCTAATGGGAATGTACAATTATTACTTTTGCTGCTACTACAACCATCACTACTAATTACTACTATCTCTACCATTACCCCTTCTGGGCCTCTTCGTCTTTCCCCTGCTTCTACTACTACTACTACTACTACTGCTACTACTACTACTACTACTACTACTACTACTACTACTACTACCGAAGTTAGTTTGGTCGAAAAATTACCACAACTTTTAAAATTGTCACAAGTTTCAACATTTGCTACGAGAAAACAAACACACACACACACACACACACACACACACACACACACACACACACACACACACACACACACTGCGTTGACAAATGATGAACTGTGGACGAATTTTACTTTCAAAACAAAACAGAATAAATCACGCAGAAGGGTATTATTAAATGGTCACATCAGATTCGAGATAAGATTAAATAAGTGGGTAAGAGAGCAAAACTTCAGTCGGTGTAGAAACGTAATATACATGATGCGTTGCCGTGTATGATAAGAATGATTTTACTTTACATTATCATCATTATGCTAAGTTGCGTTAATAAGGACTAAGTTTTTTTTTTTTGGGGGGGGGGCAGTTAAAGTTAAGTTGAAAAATTACCACAACTATCAACATTTGCTACGAGAAAAAAATAAAGAAACAAACAATAACACACACACACACACACACACACACACACACACACACACACACACACACACACACACACACACACACACACACACAGTTTCCTTAGCTTAGATAGTGTTTCAGCCCTTTCTCTCAAACACTACGGGTCATACACATCCTCATTTGATAAGGCTTTCCTACATACAGGCTATCGGTATTTCCATGGGTAATTTTATGAGCCTAAGAGAAAACCCCGACTAATCTTCTTTGTGGCTTATGGAAAGATTTTTTTGGGGGGGAACATAGTGATAGTTGGACAAGACTTCTGCACTAGGAATGTGAAAATAAAACCTCACTGGATCACTCTACTACTCTCCTTTGTTGTCTATGGAAATACTCGTTGGGAGGGGGAGCCTAGTGATAGTTTGACAAGACTTCTGCACCATGAATGTGAAAAACACTCATGGGAACTCGACTACCACCACCACTACTACTACTACTACTACTACTGCTCCTTTGTGGCCTTGGGAAATATTTGTGAGAGCCGAAGGGGTCAGAAAACACGGGGGCCAGAGTGCGGTGAGAAAGGCGGGGCAGGTGAAAAAGTGTGTCCAGGTAAGTTGAGGTGAGTGGCGGCCTGGCCCTGCTTCATCCCCGCCCTGCCCTGCCCTTCCCTCCCCAGCCCCGATACCTGCCCGTGTTGGCCTCGGCGGGGTCAAGGGGGGTCACGGGGCCGGGACTGAGGCTGCTACCTTGCATATCAATGACCTCCCTCCCTGCCTCCCTACCTGCTACCTTTCTCCCTCCCTCCCTGCTGTCTTTCCTCCCTCACTACCTTCCTACTTCGCTCCTTTCTCTCTCCTTTCTCTCTTTCTCTTGCGTCTCCCTCTGTTAATTTCTTCTAGTCTCTTTCTCTTCCTCTTCTCTCCTCTTTTCTCAGTCCTTTCCCACTTTTTTTTCTTCTTTTCTTAACTATCTTTCTACTTCTCTCCTTTCTCTCCTCTCTTTCTCTCTTGCGTCTCCCTCTACTCAGTTAGTATCTTTTTCTCTCCCTCTTCTCTCCTCTTTTCTCTGTCCTTTCCCACTATTTTACTTCTTCACTCTTCTAACTTCCTACTTCTCTCCTTTCTCTCTTGCCTCTCCCTTTACTAAGTTCTTCTCTCCTTCTTCTTTTATCTGTTCTTTCCTCCTTCTTTTTTCTTTACTTTTCTATGTATGTCTCTCTCCTTTTATTCTTTTGTGCATTCTCTCTTCCACTCCTCTCTTCACTTTCTCTTTCTCCTCCTCTCTTTTCGTCCCTTTCCTGTTCTTGCCTCATTTCCTCTCTGTTCTATCTACGTGTATCTCTCTCCCTTCTTTCTCTCCTCTCTTTCTTTCTTTCGTTTGTGTTTCTTGAGTTTTATATATTTTCTTTATTTCTTGTCTTCTTTTCTCGTACTTCACAGCACTTCATTTTTTTCTTTATAATCTTTCACTTCTTAACTCCTTTCTTTCTTTCTCTTTTCTCTGTTGGGTTTCTTTTTCTTTAACTTTTCCAGTATATTATGTTTTATTCTTCTGCTTCAAAAATTTATCCTTTAGTTTTCTTTCTTCTTTAACTTTTTTATCGCAGTTCTTACCTTTCTCTCTCTCTCTCTGTATGTATGTCTCTCTCTCTCTCTCTCTCTCTCTCTCTCTCTCTCTCTCTCTCTGCCTGCCTGCCAGTCTGACACAAATACTACTAGACAAAAACTAACTAATGGAAAAGAGAAAAGAGATCAGGTGAAAGTTAACTGGAAAGGAGGAAGAGGAGGAGGGAAAGGGGGATCCTCTCTCTCTCTCTCTCTCTCTCTCTCTCTCTCTCTCTCTCTAGTTGTCGCTTCTTGTATAACATCAACAAGAGCAGAAAAAAAAGAAAAATGATAAGCCACTCGTTCAAAGATTTCGTGAAAGTGAATGAGGAGGAGGAGGAGGAGGAGGAGGAGGAGGAAAGTTGCACCAGAATGAAAGAAAAAAAAAGAAAAGAAAAATAAATAACTCAGAAGACAAAGGAACATAAGCAGCATAATGAGAACAAATGGTGGAAAGGAAGAACACAAACAATAATAACAAGAACAAGAACAAGAGCGAGAGCGAGAGCGAGAGCGAGAGAGAGAGAGAGAGAGAGAGAGAGAGAGAGAGAGAGAGAGAGAGAGAGAGAGAGAGAGAGAGAGAGAGAGAGAGAGAGAGGTAAGAATTGAGGCATATAATCAGAAGAAAAAAAAAGTAGAGGGTAAAATTGAGGCAGAAAATAAATAAAAATAGATAAAAGAAAGGAAGAGTTGAAGAAATGGAGACCCAGAAGAGCGAGAGCGAGAGAGAGAGAGAATTGAGGCATATAATCAGAAGAAAAAAGTAGAGGGTAAAATAAATAAAAATAGATAAAAGAAAGGAAGAGTTGAAGAAATGGAGACCCAGAGAGAGAGAGAGAGAGAGAGAGAGAGAGAGAGAGAGAGAGAGAGAGAGAGAGAGAGAGAGAGAGCAATATACAAAACAATGGCCCAGACAAAGACGCCCAAAAACAAAGCCGCTTCAATGGTCCTCGCAGTGACAGCCGGTTCTTCCTGATTAATGGTCGCTTCTGCCCCTCTTAGTCCCTCCAAAACGCGAACCATTAATGGGCGACACCTCGTAATGGGTCAGCGCGCCGACCATTCGTCACCCATTACCCCCTTCCCTCCCTGCGTTACCACACCATCATCCACAGAACACTGCAATCATCACTTTCAAGCCTAAGACGTTATCTAGTGAAAGTTAGCGTTGAAACTGTCTATTACCGATGTTTTTTTTTATATACTTATGGGTTAGAAGCTTTAATGATCATGGTAAGTGCAATCATCTGGTAACATTGCGAGTCATATCCAAAGCCTTCTCTTCCTCCTTCTCCTCCTGGCTCTCCTCCTTCGCCCAATGTGTTTCCCTAGGCGCATATGCCCTCGCCTTCGTCCTTGGGTGATGAATGGGTTTAATGTAGTCGCCGGGGTGTAGCGAATCAATGGGTTACACTTATGAATGTTGATAAGGCCGAAGGGAAGGTGGGTAGGCTGGTCGAGAGGCTGAGCAGAGAGGGAGTGAGTGTGAGGAGGCTCTTGTTCATCTCCGCTTCACTGGTGTTGGAATCTATGTGGTGAAGTTTATGAAGTGCTGCGATGTGGTTGTTGATTTACTCTATGGCACGAGGGACTAGATCAAAGGGTGAGATATGTATGTGTATGTATGTATGTATGTAAAAGGTGTGTTAAAAGGTTTCAACATTGCGGTAGATTTGGTATTTGAACCTATGTGAAGTTTTTAAGTTCTGCGATGTGGTTGTTGATTTATTTTATGGCACGAGGGACAGGATCGAAGGGTAAGATAAGGTGTTTGTAAAAGGTTTCAACATCACGGTTTTCTTAGTATTTGAACCTATGTCAAGATTATGAAGTACTGAGATGTGATTATATATTTATTTTTACGGTATGAAAGACAGGATTAAGGTGAGGTAAGGTAAGGTAAGGGAAGGTAAGGTAAGGTAAGGCAAGGTAAGGTAAGGCAAGGTAAGGTAAGGTAAGGTAAGGTAAGGTAAGGCAAGGTAAGGTAAGGTAAGGTAAGGTAAGGCAAGGTAAGGTAAGGCAAGGTAAGGTAAGGCAAGGTAAGGTAAGGCAAGGTAAGGTAAGGTAAGGTAAGGCAAGGTAAGGTAAGGTAAGGTAAGGTAAGGTAAGGTAAGGTAAGGTAAGGTAAGGCAAGGTAAGGTAAGGCAAGGTAAGGTAAGGTAAGGTAAAGGTGGGTGGGCAAGGTGGGTAAAGGTAAGGTATAAGGTAAGGTAAGGTAAGGTAAGGTAAGGCAAGGTAAGGTAAGGCAAGGTAAGGTAAGGTAAGGTAAGGTAAGGTAAGGCAAGGTAAGGTAAGGTAAGGTAAGGCAAGGTAAGGTAAGGTAAGGTAAGGTAAGGCAAGGTAAGGTAAGGTAAGGTAAGGTAAGGCAAGGTAAGGTAAGGTAAGGTAAGGTGTATGTAAAAAGTTTTAACATCTCCGTTTTACTTCACACCATTTTTATTTTTTCAACCTCTCTTTTTAACTCCTTTCTTTCTTCTTTCAACTGCATTTCCTATTTTTTAACTCTTCGGTTCTTCTGCCTTGATATTTATTCCTACCAAGCGAAGAGTTTTTTTTTATATACATCTTCCACACTCTCCAGCATCTCTTTGTTAGCGCATTACATCTTTTCGAGGCATAAATAACAATCTCCCACGTCAAAGCTTCCTTAAATACTGAGTTTATTGTAAATTACCGACAAACCAAAGTTATTATCTATATTTTCTACACTTGCAATCCGCGCGCAGCTGCATGGCTATTCATTAAATCTTCGCTGCCCACGTATTGCCTCTTTCAAGTGTTGCCGCAGCTGTTCATTTACCTGATAATTGTTAACAAGCACGAACAGGGCAGGTGAGCGGGTACTGTTGATATCCGCGTCTGAATCTGTGATGGTTTCGAAAAGAAGTTATTTCAAAAAGGCTTTCACGCATTACCCTCTGAAATCGATCTGTCTATTTGCGTTTGTCTATCTGTCTGTCTGTCTGTCTATCTATCAAACTGCCTGTCACCAAAGCCTTCCATCCATCCACCTATCTATCTATCTATCTATTTATCTATCTATCTATCTATCTACTTATTTATCTATCTTTCTGTCTATATCTATTTGCTTAACGCCTAAGTCTTTCATCTTTATCTATCTATCTGCCTAACATTTAAGCCTTCCATCTGTCTATCTATCTATTTATCTATCTAGCTATCTATATATCTATCTATCAATCCATCCATCCATCAATCTAGCTGTCTATCCGCCTGACACCAAAGCCTTCCAGTCCTACCGTGAGTGACGCAACGCAGCTCAAATCAAGGCGAGCGAGTCACAGGTATAAGCGCCTTAAAATCAAGCCCACAAACAGGCACCTAAGCTTTCCATCCATCCAGCCAGTCCTCCTTCCGTGACGCAACACCAGGAGGAGGAGGAGGAGGAGGAGGGGGAGAGGGCGTTACAGGTCTTTGCTCTTCATTAAGGGAGTGACGAGCTTGTGGTGGCGGTGATGAAAATGGTCTTGTGGGTTAATGTCAGGTTTGGAAACTTTCACTTCGGATGCATAATGAATTGATCGCATTGGGAAGTTGATGCGGATTTTCTACCACTGTCTTTCCCCTTTTTCCATTTTCATTCATTTTTTTGTTTACCTTTCTGTAACTCATGCATTCGTGTTTTTAAGTCCTTTTAGTCTCTCTCTATCTATCTATCCCTCTATTTATCTATCTATCTATCTCCTTATTTTTTTCTTATTTCCTTATGTTCTTCCTCTGGTTTTGTGTATTTTTGTCTCTTCCTGGTTATTTTCGCATTTTTCCTTCCCCTTGCTCGCTTGCTCTCTCACTCTCATGACCTACCTCAGTGCTTGGAGCTGGTTATTTTCATTATTATTACTCGCTTGACTGTTTGACTTGACTGACTGGCTGACTCTCTCTTTTCCATCGTTCTCTCTTTCTATCTATGGATCTCTTATCGTCTTTTGCATATCGTCTCAGGTAGATAGACTGATTAAGAAACGGACAATGCCATTTTTTTCTTTCCTTTGCCATTCAACATATAGATAAAACTCTCTCTCTCTCTCTCTCTCTCTCTCTCTCTCTCTCTCTCTCTCTCTCTCTCTCTCTCTCTCTCTCTCTCTCTCTCTCTGTGGGCATAACTAGTTGCTATGCCTTTTCCTTTCCTTCGTTATCATACATAGAGATAAAACTCTCTCTCTCTCTCTCTCTCTCTCTCTCTCTGTGTGTGTGTGTGTGTGTGTGTGTGTGTGTGTGTGTGTGTGTGTGTGCATAACTAGTTACTATGCCGTTTGTTATCATACATATAGATAAAACTCTCTCTCTCTCTCCCGGTGTTGAGCTAACGAGTGACGGTGAAAAACAGGTCGTCCAAATAAGCTGCCGTGGACGCATCATGAATCTTCGCCGCTGCAGCCACGACGGCGAGGCGGATCGAGGGCCTGATAAGTCTTTCCGGGAGTCTGCAGCGGCGGCGGCGGGGGCAAGGAAGGGAGCTATACTTTGCCGCCACAAGGTCGCCCCGTCACCGCACCGCCTCACGCACGGCTAGCACTGAGGTAAGGTCATGGTGTACGGCGTCTATTGGAAGGGTTGTGTGCCGGCAA
Source organism: Eriocheir sinensis (assembly GCF_024679095.1). Lineage (NCBI taxonomy): Eukaryota > Metazoa > Arthropoda > Malacostraca > Decapoda > Varunidae > Eriocheir > Eriocheir sinensis. Next base: position 15,321,262 of record NC_066536.1, read on the forward strand.
GGTCGCCCCGAAAAGACAAGACACGTGATTTGATTGAGGAATGAATGGAATGTCTTGGATTTGGATTTTCTTTTATTCTGTTTAGGCTTTAAGGAGAACTACGTTTTTTTATTCGAGAAAAGATTACAAGGTTACGATTTTTTTTTTTTTTGGTTTAAGCTCGATTCTTATGAACGAATGAATAAAAAAAAACAATGGTAGAATAGTGTATTTTATTTGAGAATGGAAAAAGCGGGTGTCATTTTTCTTATATTTTGCTTTACATTTAATTTTTATGGACGAGTGAATAAAACACAAGGGCGAAATACTACATTCTATTAGAGAAGGGGAAAACAACATGACCATTTTTCTTATTTTTTGCTTCATACTAAATCCTCACGAACGGATGAATCTAAAACAAGGATATTAAAAGGAAGAAGGAAGAAGAAATGTTTTGGTGTTATGGTACGGCTTTCATACATTAATTTGACCTGTTAGATAAAAGAATATTTGCCTACGATTTTTCATGTTTTGTTATATACCCTAAGAGTTTACGAAGGAGGAATATCTAAACAAGAATATTGCAAGGAAGGAGAGATAGCATGCAAGGAACTGGGTATTATTTCCTGTTTGCTCCAGAAAAAAAAAACTAGATCACAATAGTTATAGGTTTGGTTTTACTTCAACTCGGACTAAAGATGAATATTGAGTGAGGAAGGTTTAAACAAAGTACTAAAGGGTATATTTTTTAGCTCCGTGGTTACTTTATGGGTTGAGGGTTCTATGGGTGGGCATGAATATTCAGCCCTATGGTAATGCCCTCTTGTTACTGCGCGTTAATCAGCGTGGAAAGGAATATTTCAAATCTGTCACTTCGCTGGTAAACGGGGCGATGAGATGGTCAGCGAGCCAGTCAGTCAGTTAGTCAATGGGTAAGTCAAGTCAGTCAGTCACTCAGCCAACAAGTCAGTAAACCAGTCAGTCAGTTAGTCAATGGGTAAGTCAAGTCAGTCAGTCACTCAGCCAACACGTCAGTAAGCCAGTCAGTCAGTTAGATACGGATAGCCCTAGTTTCTTAGTCAGTTATTCAGTCAGTTAGTCTACGCAGTCAGTTATCAAATCATTCATTCAGTCAGTCAACACGTCAGTAAGCCAGTCAGTCAAGCAGTCAGTTAGATACGGATAATGCCAGTTTTTTAGTCAGTCAATCAGTCAATAAGTCTACTTAGTCAGTTAGCAAACCATTCATTCATTCAGTCAATCAGTCAGTCAGTCAGTTAGATATTTAGTCAATCAGTTAATCAATCAAATAGTCATTCAGTCAATCAATCAGTTATTTAGTCAGTCAGTCAGTCTTTCAGTTAGTTAGCAAGCCACCCAGCCAGTCCATCAGTTAGTCAAGTAGTCAGTTAATTATCCCATTCAGCCAGTCACTCATCCAGCCTATCAGATATGGAAGCAGTTAGTCAGCCAGTCACTCAGCCAGCCAGTCAGTCAGTCAGTCACCCAGCCAATCAAACCGTAAAGTCACCCCCGGTAGGTAGAACAGCTTAGGCGTGACAGGGGTAGAACATTTCACTTCTTTATCCATCAAAACTTCTCTTTATAAACGAAAGGCGCGGGTGATTTATGCTCGGCTGCCTGAGTAATGGGCGGGCATTAAAAGGCAATGATTTCTTAATAAGGCAATTCATCTCAGCAGCCAGCAGGTCGGGGGGGCGAAGGGGCGAGGGAGAGGGGAGTGAGAGGGGGGCGAACAGGGCACTCCTCGGCGACTGATTAATGGGCCAAGGTTATGATTTATGTCACCCTTCAGGACAACCGCAGCGGGAAGGGTTCTGAGCAGCCTCCCGCGAGTATACAAAGCAGCAAGCCCAGTGAGTGGCGTGTATTCCGGTTGCAGGTCGAAGGGAATTACATCGTTAGTGCCGGGAAGGGTGAAGGGAAGGGTACGAGATGAAGTTTTCTGGAGGGTTATGAGTTAGAAAATTAAAGGGAAATGAGTGTGCGAAGGCCAGTGAGTTCAGAATGCATTGAGATTACGGGTTTCTCAGGGAAGAGGTGAGATGTTGGGTTAATTTTTTTACAACAAAAGAGTCGGAACAAGGGCAACAAAAAGAGTGTAGAGAAAAAAAAAAAAAAAAAAACGCTACTTGCCGCTCCCACAACAGATGATAGTATAGAGTAGCCAAAAGAGAGATCAATTTCGGGTGGAGAGGTGTCTTGATACTTCAGGGTTGTTACTTAGAAAATTGAAGTTTGTGCGAGTGTGCGAAGATGAGAGTCCAGGGAGTTGGGAATGCACTGGACTTGCAGGTTTTGAAGGGAAGAGGTGCGATATCAGTTTTTCCAGATTGTTATTAGTGCAAGACGTTTATGGCCGTGGGTTTTTTAAAGGTGACAAGGCGTTGCAAATCCACAGTCATTTCTCCATCAGGTTACAATAATTACAAGTTGAGCAAGTTGTGCGTCAAGGAATTACGGGATTAAAGGTCTCAGGGATAATTGGTCAACCGAAAGAGCAGTGATTAGCGGGATTTTTTGTTATTATTTATTCTTGCCCTCGAGTTTCTTCCTTAACTGTTAAAGAAGTGAAATATGACGGGTTGTTTAGAGTCAGTCATGTTCGCAAACTAAATAATTACAAGCTCGAAAATTTTACAAACATGACTAAGTTAACATTTTTGGTGATTTATTATTTAAGGGTTCAAGGGTAACATGACCTTTAAAGTGCAACTAATCACGAGCCCATCAAGTTAAAAGCTGAAGGTATTACATGGGTGAGTGTTACATGGTATATCATAAGGGACGAAGGCTAGTGACTGTGATTGCTGTATGGTTTTGCTTGTTTTCATATTGCTTCGCGTTTTGAGATGGGATTATCTTAGTCCAGTATTACATGGCTGAGTGTTACATGGGACACTAAGGGATGGATGCTGCTGACTGTGATTGCTGTATGGTTTTGTTCGTTTTCATATTGTTTAACGTTTTGAGATGAGATTAATTTAGGCCAGTATTATAACACGCTCTTGGCTCTCGCATCAAATATTTTCAAAGCCCCAAAAAGATTTAAGTCGGGTTTTAATGACTTATATTTCACGTTCATGGTGTAGAAGTCTCGTTAAACTACACCTCGGCTCATAAAACTACCCCATGAAAATACCCAAAACATCTACAAAATCCTAATCAAATGTGGGTGTCTAAGCCCCTAAATGTTTGAGAATATGGGCCTACCTTTGTCAAACTATCACTACGCTCATAAAACTACCCATGAAAATACCCACAACATCTACGAAATCATCATCGTATGTGGGTGTCTAAGCCCTTAAATGTTTGAGAATATGGGCCTAGCCTTGTCAAACTATCACTAGGTTCATAAAACTACCCATAAAAATACCCACAACATCTACGAAATCCAAATCAAATATGGGTGTCAAAGTCTCGAAATGTTTGGGAATATGGGCCTAACTCTGTCAAACTATCAATAGGTTCATGAAACTACCCATGAAAATACCCACAACATCTACAAAATCCTAATCAAATGTGGGTGTCTAAGCCCCTAAATGTTTGAGAATATGGGCCTAACTCTGTCAGACTATCACTAGGCTCATAAAACTACCCATGAAAATACCCACAACAACCTCCACGAAAGCCTAAGAAAACGTGGGTGTATAAGCCTTGAAATGTTTGAAAATATGGACTTAGTAACTTGCATGGCTGACTGTACCGTTGCAAAGAGAGAGAGAAGAGAGAGAGAGAGAGAGAGTGTGTGTCTGTGAAGGAACAAAGCAAATAACAATACAGGTTTACAGGGTCTGGCGGCGAGTCCAATAACTTATAAGCTGCATATGCATGCGACGGAGCTCCTCCCTGACGGACTGAGGGGGGCGGGGAGGGGGAGGGGTGAGGGGGTGGAGGGGGGCGCTACTACTACTACAACCTGGCGGGTCCGTCCGAGTCAGGTGAGGGCGCAAGTTCATTAGAGATAACAGCAGGTGACTTCGCGGCGGCCGGTCCTGCTGTCGATGGCGGCCGAGTGAGCGCTCTTTAAGGCGCTGGTAATTATTAAGGCGGTGGTGGTGGTGGTGGTGGTGAGGGTGGTGGTGGTGGTCGCGGGAGTCGTTATTGCTATTGTTTTGATAATGAAGATATGTTGTTGTTGTTGCTGTTCTTGTTGTTGTTGCATAGACTGTGATGGTGAAATAAGGGGTAGTAGTAGTAGTAGTAGTAGTAGTAGTTAGTAGTGGTAGTAGTAGTAGTAGTAGTTAGTAGTATTGGTATTAGTATTAGTAGTAGTAGTAGTAGTAGTAGTTGTAGTAGTAGTAGTAGTAGTAGGGTAGACGCGTTAAATGAAAGGGGAGGTTTAGTATAATATAAGGAAACAATAGTAGTAGTAGAAGCAGTGGTGATAATGGTAGCTGGTGATAGTAGTAGTAGTAGCAGTAGTAGTAGTAGTAGTAGTAGTAGTAACAATAGCAGTCGTAGTAAAATGAGCAATATAAGTTATTTCCGGGCATAAAAAAAAGAAATGTCATCAAAGTGAAATTCATCCAATCTCAATCTTTAACTACACAAATTCTTTACATGGTTCGCTAGTGCACAAGAACTTCCACAATACTAAAGACAACAGTAAAGATAAGATACTACTACTACTACAACTCCTCCTCCTCCTCCTCCTCCTCCTCCTCCTACTACTACTACTACTACTACTACTAACAAAGAAAAACACCAACAAAAAATACCAGCCACAACGATACACATTATTTCCGAAGGCGTGTTTAAGGAGCGGAAACCATAATTATCTTCGGTGAACACAAACTAATGTCTTCGCTGCATACTATTACTTTCCTCTATCTGCACCTTTCCCTCCTGTCCGTCCACCTGTCAGTTTGTTTAATTGCCTGTCTCTTCCTCCGTCTGTTGGTAGGTTTGTCTCGACCTCTCTTTGTCTTTCTCTGTCTGTCTGTCTGTTTATCTGTCTGTCTGTCTGTCTGTTTGTCTGTCTCTCTGGTTTTCTGTTTATCTGTCTGTGTTTCTGTCTGTGTGTGTGTTTGTTTGTGTGTCTGTCTGTTTTGTTTTCTCTCTCTCTCTCTCTCTCTCTCTCTCTCTCTCTCTCTCTCTCTCTCTCTCTCTCTCTCTCTCTCTCTCTCTCTCTCTCTCTCTCTCTCTCTCTCTCTCTCTCTCTCTCTCTCTCTCTCTCTCTCAAAAGGAAGACAGCATCGAAGTAAAAATCTCCCAACGCAAAGCAATTTGTTCTGGTCACTCACCTGTGTCAGGCACGCGCCGCCAGGTGAGGAGGGGAGGTGGGTGAAGTAGGGGGGAGGAGAGATGAGGTGAGAGGGGGTGAAGAAGGGAGGGGGGAGAAAGGGCGGGAAGGGGTGGGAGGGGAAGAGAGAGGGACTGAAAGGGAGGAGGGGGAGAGGAGTAAGGATAGAAGGGAAGGAGGGACGGAGGGAGGAAAGAGAAGAAAAGTGAAAATTATGAAAGTGAGGTGAGACGAAAATGTGAAGAATGGAAAGTGTGGAATCATATATACAATGAGGAGCAGGCAACGGAAAGGTGTTGAATTATAACGAGGCTGATCTGGAGCTTACTAAATTGCCTGACTTAACATCATAAATCTTTGTGATTTGTTACATAAGTCAGGCATTTAGTAAACTCCACATCTGATTACAACATTTGATGTAAGCACGCGATGTTGGTACTTTTCGCACGTTACTACTGCATCGTGTAAGTTGTTCTAATGGCGGATGACTCAATTCGAGTAAAAAAAAAAAAAAAAAAAAACCATCTGCCGGTATCTGTATCGCATCACTTTGCTTGAATCGGCAGGCATTACATTTGTTTGTTTGGTTGTTGTGGAGATAAAAAAATCTTCTTGTAACCGACGTAGCAGAACATGTCTAGGCACTGGAATACGTGTATGAAGTCCCTTAATTCGTAGTCGTTTCTTTAGCAGCGTAAAAAAGTGAGAAGCTCGACTCGTTCTTCATACGGCTGTCGCCTCAACGACTTAAGGCGCATCGCTGCACTCTTTAGTGATTCCATGTCCTCGTAACTAGGGACCACAGCTGTGCCGCGTATTCCAGGCGATGACTCACAAACGAGATATGCAAAGATAACGTTACTCCTGGTGTCTTAGACTCAGTCCCTCGCGATTAACTCGAGAACAATGCTCTGTATGCTTCAGGTCACCCCTGGTAACCCCGAGACTCTATTCCTATTGCGCGATCTTCACATGCTTCCTACCACGCTGCAGGTATGGTAACGGTTTCTGGGCCCAAAGGACATGACTTTACATTTGTGAAGGTTGAAGAACATTTGCCACTTTTAAAATCACTAGAAAATTTACTGAAGGTCTTTATGGATGATTTTGCAGTCGGTCGTCTTGTGGGTCTCCTCTCCCAATAAATTTCGATGGGGAGAATTTCAGTCCAATTTCTAAGTCGCTCAGAATGAAGTGTTCGTTCCCCTTCACGTCCTCTTCCTCGTCCTCTCAGTGCGATTCTCAATAAGGCCACGCCCACGAGAGGAACGAACACACACACACACACACACACACACACACACACACACTTACCCCCCTTCTTCCATCCCTCCCCCTATCTCCCGCCCCCCCCACACACATACACACATTTCAAAACCTCATGCGTCTGTGGCTGCAACTAGAATTACCTGTGAAAATAGACGTCTGAGCCCCTTTATCACCTCGCGCGCAACTATATACGAGAGTTTAATGCGTCGACAGCTTCCCGGAAAATTGAAAACGTCGGAGCAACGAATAAACACGGACGGAATTATGGGTTAGCGCGCGGGGCCTGTCAGGTGTTCGAGTCCCCGCCACTGAATACATGCATAAGTAAGCGAGTGAGTGGTGTGTGTGTGTCTGTAGGTCCGTGCGTGGGTTCCTCTGCCTGTGTTCCTTTCCTCAGAAGCTCCCCTTCCTGTTACTCAACCGTGCACTCTCTTCTCTTCTCCTCTCCTCTTCTCTCCTTTCCTTTCCCTCTCTTTCTTAATTCTTCCTCCGCTTTGCTTCTGGTTTCGTTTTTTTTTTGGCTTCTCCGGTTATTAACTCTCTTCTTCTCTCCTTTCTCTCTCTCTCTTCTTCCTCTGCGTCTCTCCTACGTCCTCTCTTTCTTAGGTTTCTTGTGATTGCTACCTACTCTCTACTCTCTTCTTCTCTCTCTCTCCATTCTTATTCTGGTTTTCTCTTAATTTCTTCCTTCCTTAGTGTCCTTCCATTACTCATCCAATTCTCTCTCCTTTCCTCTCTCCCTCTTCTTTCTTCTTGTATTCTCCTTTTAGTCTCTTTTCAAGTCTTCCGTTATTATCCACTCTTCTTTCCTCTCTTCTTCTCTGCTCCCGTTACCTCTCTCTCCTTTCCTCTCTCTTTCCTTCTCTTTTCTCCCTCTCTTCTCCTTATACTTCCTTCCCTTGTTAGTCTTCCTCCGTTAGTCATTCACTCTCCTTTCCTCTCTTCCTCCTCCTCTGCTTCTCTACTCCCGTTACCTCTCTCTCTCCTTTCCTTCTCCTTTCTTCCTCTCTTCTCCTTATACTTCCTTCCTTTCTTAGTCTTCCTCCGTTAGTTACTCCCTCTCCTTTCCTCTCTCTCTTCTTCCTCCTCTGCTCCTCTTCTCCCGTTACCTGCCTTTTCCTTGCCTTGCTTCTCCTTATGCGTGTTTCTACTCTAAGGCTGTTGCTGTTAGTTACTCTCTCCTCCCCTCTCTCTCTCTCCCTCCATCATCAGTTCGTATATCTTCACGAACTCCTTTGTCCTCACCTTCCCCTTATTTGCGCATCTCCTCACTTCAGATTCTTCATTCACGGTCTTCATCTTTCTAAACGGTAACTATAATATATTTAGTTGGTTATATAAGACAGTATCTCCTCTTTTCTCTCTTCTTCCTTCACTTTCCTTCTTCAATTTCTTCCCTCACGATCGTTCTCCTCTCTACATTATTTTGAACATTCTTTACATTTTTGCTCTTTTAGCATTTTTTCTTCTTATTCCTTGTGTGTGATTTAATATGTCTTGTTTTCCTAATCTCTCTCTCTATCTCTTCCTCCTCTATACTTACATTTTCTTACACCTCTCTCTCTTCCTCCTTTTTACATTCTCCTTTATCCCTTTAACTCATTCTTTTTTCTCGTATAATTTATCACTTACTCATAAAATTTCGAACACTATATTTTGATTTTATTCTCTTCTTTCTTTCCCTTGAGTTGTTGTGCTCTTGATATTTTTCGCTCTCTTTTCTTCGCATTCAAATAATTCTTTTTCTTATATATTTTTTTTATTTCTCAGGCACTCTTCACATAATCTCTCCATCCACTTCTATACTTCTTCCTTCACTCCTTTTTGTTCTCCCTCACCCTGGACTTATTAATTCTTACGTCACCTTCTTTTACCCTCCAATCCATATGCTCTCTCTTCCCATCAACAAGCTTTTCCTTCTACACCGTGATAATATTAAAGACCTCTCCATCCACTTTTATATTCTTTCCTTAACTCCTCTTTGTCTTCCCTCACCCTGGACTTCTTACATTCACCTCTCCTTTACCCTTCCATCCTTATGCCCTTCTTTCCCTTTCCACAAGCTTTCATTTCTCAAACGTGATGATTTTAAAGACTTCTCCATAATTTCCGATACTCTTTCCTTCACTCCGATAGGCTTTCCCTCACCCTGGACTTCTTACACCCACCTCTCCTTTAACCTCACAGCCAAATGTCCTCCTTTCTCTATCAATTAGCTGTCCCTTCTCTCTCATGCTCCTTGTAATGGTCTAGGTAGGCGTGGCAGTGGGTATGGAAGGGGGGGAGAGGGCGAGGGGTTGTGGGCGTGGTTGTGGGTGTGGTTATGGGGGGGGCTTCTGACACTACACAGGTTGCCAAAGTAAAGTTCGATAACGGAGGAAGGTTTTCGAAGTGTGGTTATATTAACGTGACTGATTATTCTCTCTCTCTCTCTCTCTCTCTCTCTCTCTCTCTCTCTCTCTCTCTCTCTCTCTCTCTCTCTCTCTCTCTCTCTCTCTCTCTCTCTCTCTCTCTCTCTCTCTCTCTCTCTCTCAATTTTCTTTTTATCTATAACCTAACCAGACTCTTTTATTCTTTTCCTGTTTACAATTACTTTCTTCGGATGTCTGAATTTATTGCTTTTTCTCATTGGTGTGTTGTTGTTGTTGTTGTTATCTCTCTCTCTCTCTCTCTCTCTCTCTCTCTCTCTCTCTCTCTCTCTCTCTCTCTCTCTCTCACCTCGGAGCGACCTAATGGAGGCGGGAGTCACTACGCAGCCTCCCCGACCCCCGCGCCTCACCTGCCCTAATGATACACGTGACTAATTACCTGCGTGTTACCTGCGCGAGATATCATCAGGTGAGTTATCCCGGGAAATATATCGCGAAGGTAAGGGAGAGAGAGAGAGAGAGAGAGAGAGAGAGAGAGAGAGAGAGAGAGAGAGAGAGAGAGAGAGAGAAACTGGCAAATGGAAATATAATGATGCATAAATTTATTCATAAGCTACTTGCAAAAAAAAAAAAAAGTTAAATGGGAAAAGGAAAGAGAAGAGCACGAGACGATGTACAGGTAGATGATTAAAATATAGATAACTATAGAAGGTTGAAAAGGCTGATGACAAGGTGTGGAGAGGAGCGAGAGGAAGATTAAAGATGAATGAAGGATTGAAAGATAAAGAAGAGGCAACAAGAAATTTAGAGCAGAAAAACGAGTAAAAGAAGTAAACAAGAGAAAATGGATTGTGGAAAAGCAAAAGCAAAAATGAGATTAGATAAAAATGAACAGTGACAATGAAAGCAAAAACAGTGAAAGTCTGGAGAAAGGTGAAAAAATAAAAGTCTGGAGGATAATTATAGGTAAAGCTGTGCACCTTTTTTTTGTCAATGAAACAACAACAACAACAACAACCACAAAAAACTGAATAAACAACAAGAGCAACATTACGAGCAGCAACAACAACAACAACAACAAAACAGTATATTCAGACGTTCGTAAAAAAAAAATAATAAAATAGAAAAAATGTCTGGTTAGGGTTTAGAAGGAATGACAGACGATGAAAAAGACAAAATACAAATATATATATATATATATATATATATATATATATATATATATATATATATATATATATATATATATATATATATATATATATATATATATAAAATAGCGTGACATATGAATAGGCGAGTTGGTCCTCTCTTGGAATGGTTTTTTTTTGCTCCTTTTTGTTTGTTTTCTAACCTATTCATAGCGAGTGTCCAAAAATATTAAGTTTCTTACACCAATTTATCTTTCTGTGTGTGTGTGTCTGGTTTGCCTTCTGTATGCGAGTCTTTGTCTGTCTCTCTGGATTATATGTTTGTTTGTGTGTGTCTGTGTGTGTCTGTTGGTTTGTCTGTTGATCTGCCTGTCTGTCTGTCTGTTTGTTTCTGTCTGTTTGTTCATCGGTCAGTTTCCCTATCTCTCATACACACACACACACACACACACACACACACACACACACACACACACACACAGACACAAATACACACACACACACCGACCCTCCCCAGCCACACTCACACACACACACACACACACACACACACACAACCCTACCTCCCCCCCCCCCCCCACACACACACACACATCCTCTCCCCCCCCCATAACTACCCCGCCCACCACCACACAGACACACACGCAGTACACACAACCACACAACACCTAACTGACCGCCGCCGCTGCCGTGTGCCTCCGCGGGTCATGCATCAAGGCACGGCACATCAGGTTACGAATGCGATGCCATTTAGATAGAAAGGAGAGGGCCGCTCGCGTGACAAAGGGGCGTCCATTAGCTTCCATTGTTAATATAGATGGGTTAATGGGCGATATAAACTACCTGCCAGCCATGAGGAGAGAGGTGGAAAAGAGGAGAGGAAGGATAAGGAAGGGGACGAGACGGGCGCAGGCGAGGTGGAAGAAGGTGACTAATTTTGACAAGTGTGTGTTATCTCTTCGTCCGGCAGTGAGAGGGGTGAGTGATTGCGAGGGTGAGAGAGCGAGAGAGTGCGCAAGAGTGAGAGAGAGGCAGGCACACTGATTCATACTTACACACATTAACAAACACACACACATTCACACACAAACAGAAACTAATAAAATCAAGTTCACACCCACACACTAACACACACACACACACACACACACACACACACACACACACACACACACACACACACACACACACACACACACACTGACCAAACTACATCAAAGCGGCGGCTAAACAGGTATTATAGGTATAGACAGAATCTTGCGAGAGAGAAAGTTCAGGATTCCTACACGCAATATGAAAGAAAAATCAATTAAGATGCAAAAGGTAAGGTGAGTTTCCCTTCCAGACAGGTGCGTTGATTAACCTTCTCCTTGATTACAGGTGGGTCACGACAGGGGGATTAGGACACACCGACGCTTGTAGAGTTGCACCACCCTTAGCAGCAATATACACCTTTGCTAAGAGAATAAGAATCGAGTGAATAAACGCAAATATATGTAGACACGAAAAGCAAATTTGCATCTTATATCTGCTTCTTGTTAAGGTGTAATGTGTTTGTGTGTGTGTGTGTATTCTTAAGTCAGGCGATTCACATACATGCTTTGAAACACACACACACACACACACACACACACACACACACACACACACACACACACACACACACACACACACACTATTATCAGTACACTTCGAGACACTCACGCGATTCTTATCTTTTTCCTTACGTGGAGGAGAAAGGATGGCGAGAGGGAGGGAAGGAGGGAGGGAGGGAGGGATAGGAAGGAAAAGGAGATGGGCGAAAGAGAGAGAGAGAGGGAAACAAAAGAACAGAAAGAAAATATATATATGAAATCCATGTTATTACGACAGGACCATCAGGAAATACTCGATTCTTTCTTTTACTTTCTCTCGCCTTTCAGAATCAACAAGGAGGAATGAAAGGAAAACAGAGATAATGTTAGGTCAGCCAACACAATGCAAGTGGCAAACAGATGTGGAGAGGGAAGGGGAGCTGAAATTAATCCCTCCTTCCTATCGCTGCTTGTTCTATTCTCTTTCCTTCTTTGTTTTAGAATATCACGTAACACTGTACACACACACACACACACACACACACACACACACACAGATGAATAGTACTGTTACTCTTTGTACGTGGATGTGTGTACGCGTGTGTGTGTGTGTGTGTACGCAGATCCCATGACGCAAGTGACGGTATATATTTAGCTGTAGAGTGACGGTGCTGACGTCACTCTTACGTCATACGAGGAGTAACGTTCTGTCCTTCCTCTATCCCGGCATTCCGCGTCCACAGTTGAAAAAATAAAGAAAATGTGGAGCAAAGATATCTGAGGTTATTTTTGGCTCTCCTCTGCACTGTCCTTTTCCTTTAGTGGTTGTTGCTTTTGTTATGCTTATTATTATTATTATTATTATTATTATTATTATTATTATTATTATTATTATTATTATTATTATTATTATTATTATTATCATCCTTTACTCTCTGTCTTAAAGTAAACCAGATCTTGCAAAATATCTAGAATAAGTCTCTCTCTCTCTCTCTCTCTCTCTCTCTCTCTCTCTCTCTCTCTCTCTCTCTCTCTCTCTCTCTCTCTCTCTCTCTCTCTCTCTCTCTCTCTCTCTCTCTCTCTCTCCTTTAGTGGCTGTTGTTTTTGTTATACTCATTATTATTATTATTATTATTATTATTATTATTATTATTATTATTATTATTATTATCCTTTATTCTCTGTCTTAAAGTAAACCAGGTCTTGCAAAATACCTACAGTGATTCTCTCTCTCTCTCTCTCTCTCTCTCTCTCTCTCTCTCTCTCTCTCTCTCTCTCTCTCTCTCTCTCTCTCTCTCTCTCTCTCTCTCTCTCTCTCTCTCTCTCTCTCTCTCTCTCTCTCTCTCTCTCTCTCTCTCTCTCTCTCTCTCTCTCTCTTAACCCTAATGAATAAGCTGGGATCCACTGAAGCAGAACGGAACGCGCCGCACCAAATTCTCCAAGCAGAGTTCACGATGCCCAGTAATGCACAACACACATTCTCTCTCTCTCTCTCTCTCTCTCTCTCTCTCTCTCTCTCTCTCTCTCTCTCTCTCTCTCTCTCTCAGGTGTACGACAATCCCCAATCAGCGTACGATTAGGTGACGTACGACGCATGCGCAGTACGTACATTCACTCCCATTGAACTCATTCGTTGTAAGGTGATCAGAGAAAAAGAAAATATTTATACGCATTGCCCTCGCCGCCAAGCATAAATTTCTTGTCCTATTAATCGAGAGAAAAATATAGACACGGCTATATATATGTATGAGAGAGAGAGAGCGTGCGTGTGTGGGTGGGGGTGAGAATGAATATATTTTTGGATACGATTGATATTATCTGTTCCACATTTTCATTCTTTTTTTTGTTGTCGTTCTCTTACTATTTATTTTATTTTATTTATTTTTATTTTGTTTTTTTCTCCTCTTTACTTCCTCCCTCTTTCTTTTCCCGCCACCTTTTTTTTTATTGTTGTTCTATTACTGCATTTTTTTTTCGCTCTTTCACAATTTATTTTTTCTTGACTCCATTTTTTCCTGCAAAAGATCATTATAATACTATGCAACTCCCAATTTTTGTGATGCATTTCTTTTCCCTGTCATTTTCTTTACATTTGCAAATCATACTTTCTCTCATAATTATTAGCTATAATATTATGAGGGGGCAATCCCTTATGCATAGGTTAGATAGACTGCAAGGTTGTTATTTAGCGCGGGGATTTATTTTAACTACTTATTTTCTGGTTAACATAAAACATATTAATGGTTTTGTTTGTTTGTACGCGTGAGTGGTGCGGCGCGCTATATCCAGGTTAGGTTATGGATGAATAAATATTTGTCTGATGTGTGGCAGGGCATGAATTAGTTTTGTGACCTCTCTCTCTCTCTCTCTCTCTCTCTCTCTCTCTCTCTCTCTCTCTCTCTCTCTCTCTCTCTCTCTCTCTCTCTCTCTCTCTCTCTCATTTTTCTTTTTTCTTTTTTTCTCTCTTTATTTCACCCATTTATCTTACTCATCTTATTTTTCTTCCATTTTCTCTGTTTTCTTAATTTTTCCTACCTAATCCTTCCACCAATATTCTCTCTCTCTCTCTCTCTCTCTCTCTCTCTCTCTCTCTCTCTCTCTCTCTCTCTCTCTCTCTCTCTCTCTCTCTCTCTCTCTCTCTCTCTCTCTCTCTCTCTCTCTCTCTCTCTCTCTCTCCACTACGCCTAAAAAGGGAAACAGGGCTTGCTTTGTTCCGCGCCAGGGTGAAAGGGAGAGACAAACGAAGGGAGAGAAGGGAAAGGGAAGGGAGGGAAAGGGCTAATGCCATCTTAGGAGGGAGGGAGAGATAGAGAGGAAGGGAGGGAAGAATGGATAGGGAGCAAAAGGAGGGAAGAGGAGAGATAAAGTGAGGAGGGAACGATAAAGGGGATGGAGGAATGAAGAGGGAGGGGGTGTAGGGGAGAAGAGAGAGAGTGGGGGAGGGAGGGAGGGAGGGTGGAGAGAGGGATGGAGGATGGAACTTGATGGAGGGAATATAAAGAGAATAGAAAGGGAATAGAAAGAGAATGAATATGGATGGCCTGGAAGAGGAAATACACACACACACACACACACACACACACACACACACACACACACACACACACACACACACACACACTTTGCATTTGTCTATACATTAAGAACTATTTATATAATCCGCACAACTTGCAAATCCTTATATAAAACTTGAGATTATCACAGAAAAAAAGAACCTATATTATCGATGACTCCTCGGATCACACAGACAGAGAAATCTATATATTTATACTTTTATCATCAAGTACATAAACAAAAACATATTCTCCGCTTCCTTCAGTATGCAAAACAATTTACCTTCGCTTTCTCCATCATGTAAATTTTCAGTAACGTAAATCGAAAGTCAGAAATATATAATTCATACTTTCTGCGACACTCGAATGTTACGACTCGTGCGCGGAGGAAGGAGAAGAGACGAGACTGAGAGCACATCACCAAGAGAAGAAGGTGCGAAGGAGAAAAAGAAAGACGAATCGATAAAGAGAGAGAGAGAGAGAGAAGTTGGGAAATCATAAATCGAATCTCTCTCTCTCTCTCTCTCTCTCTCTCTCTCTCTCTCTCTCTCTCTCTCTCTCTCTCTCTCTCTCTCTCTCAGGGCCGCCATAAGGTCTGTGTGGCTACCTAGTCTGACCATCTTTGTAAATCTACGCAAATCTCTGGAAACCTAATCTGCCCCGGTGCGAAAATACAAATTACCATTTCAATAAAAATCGATTTATTTGGTATCAGCGGACAGTAAGTGAACGTTCCGAAAACAGGGTCCGTTCGTGGCCGTGGTTTCATAGCCCGTTTTGGTCCGACAACTGTTGTTCGCGGGCTACTGAAACACGTTCTCCGGGCCGATCACTTTTTATCTCGTTCTAAAAAGGTGGCGTAGCGTATATAGCATTAGGGGAAGGAGGAGAAAGCGGGGAAAGGAGGAAGTCGAAGTAGTAGTAGTAGTAGTAGTAGTAGTAGTAGTAGTAGAGGAGGAGGGAGAAGAGAAGAGAAGAAAAAGAAAAGAAAAGAGAAGAGAAGAGAAGAGAGGAGAGCGAGAGCGAGAGCGAGAACAAGAGCGAGAGAGAGGTGGGGCGGGAGGAAGGAGGTCAAGGCACAGGAGGAGGAGGAGGAGGAGGAGGGTGAGGCATACAAGTGACAAGTAATCACCCACGTGCATGTTGTGTTTTCCTTCCTCGCGGCTTATTTGGGGCTAACGAGCTACTCTGCCTGCCTCCCTTCCTGCCTCAATGCCTTCCCTTCCTCCCTCCCTTCCTCCTTGCTTCCCTTCCATTCCCTGCCTTACTTTCTGTCTGCCACCCATCCTGCCTCAATGCCTTCCCTTCCTCCTTGTTTCCCTTCCACTCCCTGCCTTACTTTCCGTCTGCCACCCATCCTGCCTCAATGCCTTTCATTTCTCCCTCCTTTCCTCCTTGCTTCCCTTCCATTCCCTGCCTTACTTTCCGTCTGCCACCCATCCTGCCTCAATGCCTCCCCTTCCTACTTGCCTCCCTTCCATTCCCTGCCTTACTTTCTGTCTGCCACCCATCCTGCCTCAATGCCTTATCTTCCTCCTTGTTTCCCTTCCTCTCCCTGCCTTACTTTCTGTCTGCCACCCATCCTGCCTCAATGCCTTTCATTTCTCCCTCCCTTCCTCCTTGCTTCCCTTCCATTCCCTGCCTTACT
Organism: Eriocheir sinensis; assembly: GCF_024679095.1. Classification (NCBI taxonomy): domain Eukaryota; kingdom Metazoa; phylum Arthropoda; class Malacostraca; order Decapoda; family Varunidae; genus Eriocheir; species Eriocheir sinensis. The sequence continues at coordinate 15,337,571 of NC_066536.1, forward strand.
TTCTGTCTGCCTCTCATCCTGCCTCAGTGCCTTCCCTTCCTCCCTCCCTTCCTCCTAGCTTCCCTTCCACTCCCTGCATTACTTTCCGTCTGCCACCCATCCTGCCTCAATGCCTTTCCTTCCTCCCTCCTTGTCTTCCTTCCTCCTTGCTTCCCATCCTCCCTGTCTGCTCTCCTTCCTGCCTCCCTGCTTCCTCCCTGCCTGCCTTACTGTCCTTTCATTTTTCATCATCTCATTCTCTCTTATGTGTCCCATTCATTCACTTCTCTTCTTCCTATATAATTTTCCATTCATAATTACTGATCTTTAAATGTCTTTCTAATTTCCTCGTATTCTTCTTTCCTCCTCCTCTACCTTCCTTCCTTCTTTCAACGATGCCTCTTCCTATCTCTTTCCTCTTACCTCTTCTTTCGTTTCTCTCGTATTTACTTTACTACTACTACTACTACTACTACTACTACTACTACTACTACTACTACCATTTGTGAGCCTGGGTGTGGTCATCAAGTCCTTTGTTTGAGAATAATGAACACGTGTTTTCTGCCGCCATGGACACGGACACACCCAGGTATATGAACACACACACACACACACACACACACACACACACACATTACTTTGTCGGTGGGAATGAGACGAGATAAGGAGAACGGTTAAGAAAAGGGAAAGAAGGGTTGGGAAAGGAGAAAGAAAAGGAAGAAGAGGAAAAAGAAATGTATGGATGAGTGAAGAAAGCGATGCCAAGTGGGAAAGTAGAAGAGAACTGCAGGTGGGAGAGGAGAAAGTGACGTCAAGGAGGGAAGGTAGAGGAGATGAGTGAGAAGGAAAAGACAAGGGAAAAAGACAGTAAGGAAAAGAACGAGGATAGCAGGATAGGATTGAGTGCGTAGGATAGAAAAAAGATGCCAAGTGGGAAAGTAGAAGAGAACCGCAGGTGTAAGAGGAGAAAGTGACGTCAGGAAGAAAAGTAGAGGAGATAAGTGAGAATAAAGAGGCCAGGGAGATAAGACAGTACAGAAAAAAACGAGAGGATAGCAGGATAGGATTGAGTGAGTAGGATAGAAAAAAATGAACGTAAAACAAAGCACTGGAAAAGAAGAAGAGTAGGATGAAGAACGAAATGAACGTATGCATAAAAAAAGGAAGGAACGATAGCAGGATGAAAGTGAGGGAACGGATACACGCCGCGGCTGTCGACCCATCATCAACTTTCCCTGTTATTTTTTTCTCATTTCCCTCACCTTCTCTTCTTCCCTTCCTTTCCTTTCCCCAACCTCCATCCCTGCGGCCTTCTTTTCCTCATCTTCGCATTTTCCTCCTCCTCCTCCTTCTTCTCTTCTTCCCTTTTTTTCCCCAACCTCCATCTCTGGGGCCTTCTTTTCCTCATCTTCGCATTTTTCTCCTCCTCCTCCTTCTTCTCTTCTTCCCTTCCTTTCCCCAATCTCCATCTCTGCGGCCTCCTTTTCCTCATCTTCGCATTTTTCTTCTCCTCCTCCCCCTTCTCCCTCTCTCCCTCCATCCCTTCTCAACTTTCCCTCTCTCAGCCGGGGCATCGCTCAATCTTTTATCTCCAGTCTGACGCGTGAATGCAT